>NW_027487591.1:0-14329 GCF_050908995.1 Andrena cerasifolii | reverse complement strand
ATTGCAAAACCGATATTGAAACCGATATTAGATCCGATATTGAAAAACAAATATTGAAAAACTGATATCGAAAAACTGATATTGAGAAACTGATATTGCAAAACCGATATTGTTCTAAACCGATATTGAAAAACCGATATTGTAAAGCAAATATTGAAAAACTGATATCGAAAAACCGATATTGAAAAACCGATATTGAATCCGATATTAGAACCGATATTGAAAAACCGATATTGTAAAGCAAATATTGAAAAACTGATATCGAAAAACTGATATTGATAAACCGATATTGCAAAACCGATATTGAAACCGATATTAGAACCGATATTGAAAAACAAATATTGAAAAACTGATATCGAAAAACTGATATTGAGAAACTGATATTGCAAAACCGATATAGTTCTAAACCGACATTGAAAAACCGATATTGTAAAGCAAATATTGAAAAACTGATATTGAAAAACCGATATTGAAAAACCGATATTGAATCCGATATTAGAACCGATACTCAAAAACCGATATTGGAGAACAAATATTGAAAAACTGATATTGAAAAACCGATATTGAAAAACAAATATTGAAAAAACGATATTGAAAAACCGATATTGAATCCGATATTAGAACGGATATTGAAAAACCGATATTGTAAAGCAAATATTGAAAAACTGATATCGAAAAACTGATATTGAAAAACCGATATTGAAACCGATATTAGAACCGATATTGAAAAACCGATATTGAAAAACAAATATTGAAAAACTGATATTGAAAAACCGATATTGAAAAACCTATATCGAAAAACTGATATTGCAAAACCGATATTGAAAAACCGATATTGAAAAACCTATATCGAAAAACTGATATTGAAAAACCGATATTGAAACCGATATTAGAACCGATATTGAAAAACCGATATTGAAAAACAAATATTGAAAAACTGATATTGAAAAAACCGATATTGAAAAACAAATATTGAAAAACCGATATTGAAAAACCGATATTGAAAAACTTATATCGAAAAACTGATATTGCAAAACCGATATTGAAACCGATATTAGAACCGATATTGAAAAACCGATATTGAAAAACAAATATTGAAAAACTGATATCGAAAAACTAATATTGAGAAACTGATATTGCAAAACCAATATTGTTCTAAACCCATATTGAAAAACCGATATTGAAACCGATATTAGAACCGATATTGAAAAACCGATATTCAAAAACAAATATTGAAAAACTGATAATGAAAAACCGATATTGAAAAACCGATATTGAAAAACCGATATTGAATCCGATATTAGAACCGATATTCAAAAACCGATATTGGAGAACAAATATTGAAAAACTGATATTGAAAAACCGATATTGAGAAACCGATATTGAAAAACCGATATTGAAACCGATATTAGAACCGATATTCAAAAACCGATATTGAAAACCAAATATTGAAAAACTGATATTGAAAAACCGATATTGAAAAACCGATACTGAAAAACCTATATCGAAAAACTGATATTGAAAAACCGATATTGAATCCGATATTAGAACGGATATTGAAAAACCGATATTGTAAAGCAAATATTGAAAAACTGATATCGAAAAACTGATATTGAGAAACTGATATTGCAAAACCGATATAGTTCTAAACCGACATTGAAAAACCGATATTGTAAAGCAAATATTGAAAAACTGATATTGAAAAACCGATATTGAAAAACCGATATTGAATCCGATATTAGAACCGATACTCAAAAACCGATATTGGAGAACAAATATTGAAAAACCGATATTGAAAAACCGATATTGAAACCGATATTGGAACCGATATTCAAAAACCGATATTGAAAACCAAATATTGAAAAACTGATATTGAAAAACCGATATTGAAAAACCGATACTGAAAAACCTATATCGAAAAACTGATATTGAAAAACCGATATTGAATCCGATATTAGAACGGATATTGAAAAACCGATATTGTAAAGCAAATATTGAAAAACTGATATCGAAAAACTGATATTGAAAAACCGATATTGAAACCGATATTAGAACCGATATTGAAAAACCGATATTGAAAAACAAATATTGAAAAACTGATATTGAAAAACCGATATTGAAAAACCTATATCGAAAAACTGATATTGCAAAACCGATATTGAAAAACCGATATTGAAAAACCTATATCGAAAACCTGATATTGAAAAACCGATATTGAAAGCGATATTAGAACCAATATTGAAAAACCGATATTGAAAAACAAATATTGAAAAACTGATATTGAAAAAACCGATATTGAAAAACAAATATTGAAAAACCGATATTGAAAAACCGATATTGAAAAACTTATATTGAAAAACTGATATTGCAAAACCGATATTGAAACCGATATTAGAACCGATATTGAAAAATCGATATTGAAAAACAAATATTGAAAAACTGATATCGAAAAACTAATATTGAGAAACTGATATCGAAAAACTGATATTGAAAAACCGATATTGAAACCGATATTAGAACCGATATTGAAAAACCGATATTGAAAAACTGATATTGAAACCGATATTAGAACCGATATTGAAAAACCGATATTGAAAAACCTATTTCGAAAAACTTATATCGAAAAACTGATATTGCAAAACCGATATTGAAAAACCGATATTGAAAAACCTATATCGAAAATCTGATATTGAAAAACCGATATTGAAACCGATATTAGAACCGATATTGAAAAACCGATATTGAAAAACAAATATTGAAAAACTGATATCGAAAAACTGATATTGAAAATCCGATATTGCAAAACCGATATTGAAACCGATATTAGAACCGATATTGAAAAACCGATATTGAAAAACCGATATTGAAAAACTTATATCGAAAAACTGATATTGCAAAACCGATATTGAAACCGATATTAGAACCGATATTGAAAAACAAATATTGAAAAACTGATATCGAAAAACTGATATTGAGAAACTGATATTGCAAAACCGATATTGTTCTAAACCGATATTGAAAAACCGATATTGTAAAGCAAATATTGAAAAACTGATATCGAAAAACCGATATTGAAAAACCGATATTGAATCCGATATTAGAACCGATATTGAAAAACCGATATTGTAAAGCAAATATTGAAAAACTGATATCGAAAAACTGATATTGATAAACCGATATTGCAAAACCGATATTGAAACCGATATTAGAACCGATATTGAAAAACAAATATTGAAAAACTGATATCGAAAAACTGATATTGAGAAACTGATATTGCAAAACCGATATAGTTCTAAACCGACATTGAAAAACCGATATTGTAAAGCAAATATTGAAAAACTGATATTGAAAAACCGATATTGAAAAACCGATATTGAATCCGATATTAGAACCGATACTCAAAAACCGATATTGGAGAACAAATATTGAAAAACTGATATTGAAAAACCGATATTGAAAAACAAATATTGAAAAAACGATATTGAAAAACCGATATTGAAAAACCGATATTGAAAAACTTATATCGAAAAACTGATATTGCAAAACCGATATTGAAACCGATGTTAGAACCGATATTGAAAAACCGATATTGAAAAACAAATATTGAAAAACTGATATCGAAAAACTGATATTGAGAAACTGATATTGCAAAACCGATATTGTTCTAAACCGATATTGAAAAACCGATATTGTAAAGCATATATTGAAAAACTGATATCGAAAAACTGATATTGAAAAACCGATATTGAAAAACCGATATTGAAACCGATATTAGAACCGATATTGAAAAACCGATATTAGAACCGATATTGAAAAACCGATATTGAAAAACAAATATTGAAAAACTGATATCGAAAAACTGATATTGAAAAACCGATATTGAAACCGATATTAGAACCGATATTGAAAAACCGATATTGAAAAACTGATATTGAAACCGATATTAGAACCGATATTGAAAAACCGATATTGAAAAACCTATATCGAAAAACTTATATCGAAAAACTGATATTGCAAAACCGATATTGAAACCGATATTAGAACCGATATTGAAAAACCGATATTGAAAAATCGATATTGAAAAACCGATATTGAATCCGATATTAGAACCGATATTGAAAAACAAATATCGAAAAACTGATATTGAAAAACCGATATTGAAAAACCGATATTGAATCCGATATTAGAACCGATATTCAAAAACCGATATTGGAGAACAAATATTGAAAAACTGATATTGAAAAACCGATATTGAAAAACCGATATTGAAAAACCGATATTGAAACCGATATTAGAACCGATATTGAAAAACCGATATTGAAAAACTGATATTGAAAAACTGATATTGAAACCGATATCAGAACCGATATTGAAAAACCGATATTGAAAAACCTATATCGAAAAACTTATATCGAAAAACTGATATTGAAAAACCGATATTGAGAAACCGATATTGAAAAACCGATATTGAAACCGATATTAGAACCGATATTCAAAAACCGATATTGAAAACCAAATATTGAAAAACTGATATTGAAAAACCGATATTGAAAAACCGATACTGAAAAACCTATATCGAAAAACTGATATTGAAAAACCGATATTGAATCCGATATTAGAACGGATATTGAAAAACCGATATTGTAAAGCAAATATTGAAAAACTGATATCGAAAAACTGATATTGAGAAACTGATATTGCAAAACCGATATAGTTCTAAACCGACATTGAAAAACCGATATTGTAAAGCAAATATTGAAAAACTGATATTGAAAAACCGATATTGAAAAACCGATATTGAATCCGATATTAGAACCGATACTCAAAAACCGATATTGGAGAACAAATATTGAAAAACTGATATTGAAAAACCGATATTGAAAAACAAATATTGAAAAAACGATATTGAAAAACCGATATTGAAAAACTTATATCGAAAAACTGATATTGCAAAACCGATATTGAAACCGATGTTAGAACCGATATTGAAAAACCGATATTGAAAAACAAATATTGAAAAACTGATATCGAAAAACTGATATTGAGAAACTGATATTGCAAAACCCATATTGTTCTAAACCGATATTGAAAAACCGATATTGTAAAGCATATATTGAAAAACTGATATCGAAAAACTGATATTGAAACCGATATTAGAACCGATATTGAAAAACCGATATTGAAAAACTGATATTGAAACCGATATTAGAACCGATATTGAAAAACCGATATTGAAAAACCTATATCGAAAAACTTATATCGAAAAACTGATATTGCAAAACCGATATTGAAACCGATATTAGAACCGATATTGAAAAACCGATATTGAAAAATCGATATTGAAAAACCGATATTGAATCCGATATTAGAACCGATATTGAAAAACAAATATCGAAAAACTGATATTGAAAAACCGATATTGAAAAACCGATATTGAATCCGATATTAGAACCGATATTCAAAAACCGATATTGGAGAACAAATATTGAAAAACTGATATTGAAAAACCGATATTGAAAAACCGATATTGAAAAACTGATATTGAAACCGATATCAGAACCGATATTGAAAAACCGATATTGAAAAACCTATATCGAAAAACTTATATCGAAAAACTGATATTGCAAAACCGATATTGAAACCGATATTAGAACCTATATTGAAAAACCGATATTGAAACCGATATTAGAACCGATATTCAAAAACCGATATTGAAAACAAATATTGAAAAACTGATATTGAAAAACCGATATTGAAAAACCGATATTGAAACCGATATTGGAACCGATATTCAAAAACCGATATTGAAAACCAAATATTGAAAAACTGATATTGAAAAACCGATATTGAAAAACCGATACTGAAAAACCTATATCGAAAAACTGATATTGAAAAACCGATATTGAATCCGATATTAGAACGGATATTGAAAAACCGATATTGTAAAGCAAATATTGAAAAACTGATATCGAAAAACTGATATTGAAAAACCGATATTGAAACCGATATTAGAACCGATATTGAAAAACCGATATTGAAAAACAAATATTGAAAAACTGATATTGAAAAACCGATATTGAAAAACCTATATCGAAAAACTGATATTGCAAAACCGATATTGAAAAACCGATATTGAAAAACCTATATCGAAAAACTGATATTGAAAAACCGATATTGAAACCGATATTAGAACCGATATTGAAAAACCGATATTGAAAAACAAATATTGAAAAACTGATATTGAAAAAACCGTTATTGAAAAACAAATATTGAAAAACCGATATTGAAAAACCGATATTGAAAAACTTATATCGAAAAACTGATATTGCAAAACCGATATTGAAACCGATATTAGAACCGATATTGAAAAACCGATATTGAAAAACAAATATTGAAAAACTGATATCGAAAAACTAATATTGAGAAACTGATATTGCAAAACCAATATTGTTCTAAACCCATATTGAAAAACCGATATTGAAACCGATATTAGAACCGATATTGAAGAACCGATATTGAAAAACAAATATTGAAAAACTGATATTGAAAAACCGATATTGAAAAACCGATATTGAAAAACCGATATTGAATCCGATATTAGAACCGATATTCAAAAACCGATATTGGAGAACAAATATTGAAAAACTGATATTGAAAAACCGATATTGAAAAACCGATATTGAAAAACCGATATTGAAACCGATATTAGAACCGATATTCAAAAACCGATATTGAAAACCAAATATTGAAAAACTGATATTGAAAAACCGATATTGAAAAACCGATACTGAAAAACCTATATCGAAAAACTGATATTGAAAAACCGATATTGAATCCGATATTAGAACGGATATTGAAAAACCGATATTGAAAAACCGATATTGAAAAACCGATATTGAAACCGATATTAGAACCGATATTCAAAAACCGATATTGAAAACAAATATTGAAAAACTGATATTGAAAAACCGATATTGAAAAACCGATATTGAAACCGATATTGGAACCGATATTCAAAAACCGATATTGAAAACCAAATATTGAAAAACTGATATTGAAAAACCGATATTGAAAAACCGATACTGAAAAACCTATATCGAAAAACTGATATTGAAAAACCGATATTGAATCCGATATTAGAACGGATATTGAAAAACCGATATTGTAAAGCAAATATTGAAAATCTGATATCGAAAAACTGATATTGAAAAACCGATATTGAAACCGATATTAGAACCGATATTGAAAAACCGATATTGAAAAACAAATATTGAAAAACTGATATTGAAAAACCGATATTGAAAAACCTATATCGAAAAACTGATATTGCAAAACCGATATTGAAAAACCGATATTGAAAAACCTATATCGAAAAACTGATATTGAAAAACCGATATTGAAACCGATATTAGAACCGATATTGAAAAACCGATATTGAAAAACAAATATTGAAAAACTGATATTGAAAAAACCGATATTGAAAAACAAATATTGAAAAACCGATATTGAAAAACCGATATTGAAAAACTTATATCGAAAAACTGATATTGCAAAACCGATATTGAAACCGATATTAGAACCGATATTGAAAAACCGATATTGAAAAACAAATATTGAAAAACTGATATCGAAAAACTAATATTGAGAAACTGATATTGCAAAACCAATATTGTTCTAAACCCATATTGAAAAACCGATATTGAAACCGATATTAGAACCGATATTGAAAAACCGATATTGAAAAACAAATATTGAAAAACTGATATTGAAAAACCGATATTGAAAAACCGATATTGAAAAACCGATATTGAATCCGATATTAGGACCGATATTCCAAAACCGATATTGGAGAACAAATATTGAAAAACTGATATTGAAAAACCGATATTGAAAAACCGATATTGAAAAACCGATATTGAAACCGATATTAGAACCGATATTCAAAAACCGATATTGAAAACCAAATATTGAAAAACTGATATTGAAAAACCGATATTGAAAAACCGATACTGAAAAACCTATATCGAAAAACTGATATTGAAAAACCGATATTGAATCCGATATTAGAACGGATATTGAAAAACCGATATTGTAAAGCAAATATTGAAAAACTGATATCGAAAAACTGATATTGAAAAACCGATATTGAAACCGATATTAGAACCGATATTGAAAAACCGATATTGAAAAACAAATATTGAAAAACTGATATTGAAAAACCGATATTGAAAAACCTATATCGAAAAACTGATATTGCAAAACCGATATTGAAAAACCGATATTGAAAAACCTATATCGAAAAACTGATATTGAAAAACCGATATTGAAACCGATATTAGAACCGATATTGAAAAACCGATATTGAAAAACAAATATTGAAAAACTGATATTGAAAAAACCGATATTGAAAAACAAATATTGAAAAACCGATATTGAAAAACCGATATTGAAAAACTTATATCGAAAAACTGATATTGCAAAACCGATATTGAAACCGATATTAGAACCGATATTGAAAAACCGATATTGAAAAACAAATATTGAAAAACTGATATCGAAAAACTAATATTGAGAAACTGATATTGCAAAACCGATATTGTTCTAAACCCATATTGAAAAACCGATATTGAAACCGATATTAGAACCGATATTGAAAAACCGATATTGAAAAACAAATATTGAAAAACTGATATTGAAAAACCGATATTGAAAAACCTATATCGAAAAACTGATATTGCAAAACCGATATTGAAAAACCGATATTGAAAAACCTATATCGAAAAACTGATATTGAAAAACCGATATTGAAACCGATATTAGAACCGATATTGAAAAACAAATATTGAAAAACTGATATCGAAAAACTGATATTGAAAATCCGATATTGCAAAACCGATATTGAAACCGATATTAGAACCGATATTGAAAAACCGATATTGAAAAACCGATATTGAAAAACTTATATCGAAAAACTGATATTGCAAAACCGATATTGAAACCGATATTAGAACCGATATTGAAAAACAAATATGGAAAAACTGATATCGAAAAACTGATATTGAGAAACTGATATTGCAAAACCGATATTGTTCTAAACCGATATTGAAAAACCGATATTGTAAAGCAAATATTGAAAAACTGATATCGAAAAACCGATATTGAAAAACCGATATTGAATCCGATATTAGAACCGATATTGAAAAACCGATATTGTAAAGCAAATATTGAAAAACTGATATCGAAAAACTGATATTGCAAAACCGATATTGAATCCGATATTAGAACCGATATTGAAAAACCGATATTGAAACCGATATTAGAACCGATATTCAAAAACCGGTATTGAAAACAAATATTGAAAAACTGATATTGAAAAACCGATATTGAAAAACCGATATTGAAAAACCTATATCGAAAAACTGATATTGAAAAACCGATATTGAAACCGATATTAGAACCGATATTGAAAAACCGATATTGAAAAACCAATATTGAAAAACTGATATCGAAAAACTGATATTGATAAACCGATATTGCAAAACCGATATTGAAACCGATATTAGAACCGATATTGAAAAACAAATATTGAAAAACTGATATCGAAAAACTGATATTGAGAAACTGATATTACAAAACCGATATAGTTCTAAACCGACATTGAAAAACCGATATTGTAAAGCAAATATTGAAAAACTGATATTGAAAAACCGATATTGAAAAACCGATATTGAATCCGATATTAGAACCGATACTCAAAAACCGATATTGGAGAACAAATATTGAAAAACTGATATCGAAAAACTGATATTGAAAATCCGATATTGAAACCGATATTAGAACCGATATTGAAAAACCGATATTGAAAAATCGATATTGAAAAACCGATATTGAATCCGATATTAGAACCGATATTGAAAAACAAATATCGAAAAACTGATATTGAAAAACCGATATTGAAAAACCGATATTGAATCCGATATTAGAACCGATATTCAAAAACCGATATTGGAGAACAAATATTGAAAAACTGATATTGAAAAACCGATATTGAAAAACCGATATTGAAAAACTGATATTGAAACCGATATCAGAACCGATATTGAAAAACCGATATTGAAAAACCTATATCGAAAAACTTATATCGAAAAACTGATATTGCAAAACCGATATTGAAACCGATATTAGAACCGATATTGAAAAACCGATATTGAAACCGATATTAGAACCGATATTCAAAAACCGATATTGAAAACAAATATTGAAAAACTGATATTGAAAAACCGATATTGAAAAACCGATATTGAAACCGATATTGGAACCGATATTCAAAAACCGATATTGAAAACCAAATATTGAAAAACTGATATTGAAAAACCGATATTGAAAAACCGATACTGAAAAACCTATATCGAAAAACTGATATTGAAAAACCGATATTGAATCCGATATTAGAACGGATATTGAAAAACCGATATTGTAAAGCAAATATTGAAAAACTGATATCGAAAAACTGATATTGAAAAACCGATATTGAAACCGATATTAGAACCGATATTGAAAAACCGATATTGAAAAACAAATATTGAAAAACTGATATTGAAAAACCGATATTGAAAAACCTATATCGAAAAACTGATATTGCAAAACCGATATTGAAAAACCGATATTGAAAAACCTATATCGAAAAACTGATATTGAAAAACCGATATTGAAACCGATATTAGAACCGATATTGAAAAACCGATATTGAAAAACAAATATTGAAAAACTGATATTGAAAAAACCGATATTGAAAAACAAATATTGAAAAACCGATATTGAAAAACCGATATTGAAAAACTTATATCGAAAAACTGATATTGCAAAACCGATATTGAAACCGATATTAGAACCGATATTGAAAAACCGATATTGAAAAACAAATATTGAAAAACTGATATCGAAAAACTAATATTGAGAAACTGATATTGCAAAACCAATATTGTTCTAAACCCATATTGAAAAACCGATATTGAAACCGATATTAGAACCGATATTGAAAAACCGATATTGAAAAACAAATATTGAAAAACTGATATTGAAAAACCGATATTGAAAAACCGATATTGAAAAACCGATATTGAATCCGATATTAGAACCGATATTCAAAAACCGATATTGGAGAACAAATATTGAAAAACTGATATTGAAAAACCGATATTGAAAAACCGATATTGAAAAACCGATATTGAAACCGATATTAGAACCGATATTCAAAAACCGATATTGAAAACCAAATATTGAAAAACTGATATTGAAAAACCGATATTGAAAAACCGATACTGAAAAACCTATATCGAAAAACTGATATTGAAAAACCGATATTGAATCCGATATTAGAACGGATATTGAAAAACCGATATTGAAAAACCGATATTGAAAAACCGATATTGAAACCGATATTGAAACCGATATTAGAACCGATATTCAAAAACCGATATTGAAAACAAATATTGAAAAACTGATATTGAAAAACCGATATTGAAAAACCGATATTGAAACCGATATTGGAACCGATATTCAAAAACCGATATTGAAAACCAAATATTGAAAAACTGATATTGAAAAACCGATATTGAAAAACCGATACTGAAAAACCTATATCGAAAAACTGATATTGAAAAACCGATATTGAATCCGATATTAGAACGGATATTGAAAAACCGATATTGTAAAGCAAATATTGAAAATCTGATATCGAAAAACTGATATTGAAAAACCGATATTGAAACCGATATTAGAACCGATATTGAAAAACCGATATTGAAAAACAAATATTGAAAAACTGATATTGAAAAACCGATATTGAAAAACCTATATCGAAAAACTGATATTGCAAAACCGATATTGAAAAACCGATATTGAAAAACCTATATCGAAAAACTGATATTGAAAAACCGATATTGAAACCGATATTAGAACCGATATTGAAAAACCGATATTGAAAAACAAATATTGAAAAACTGATATTGAAAAAACCGATATTGAAAAACAAATATTGAAAAACCGATATTGAAAAACCGATATTGAAAAACTTATATCGAAAAACTGATATTGCAAAACCGATATTGAAACCGATATTAGAACCGATATTGAAAAACTGATATTGAAAAACAAATATTGAAAAACTGATATCGAAAAACTAATATTGAGAAACTGATATTGCAAAACCAATATTGTTCTAAACCCATATTGAAAAACCGATATTGAAACCGATATTAGAACCGATATTGAAAAACCGATATTGAAAAACAAATATTGAAAAACTGATATTGAAAAACCGATATTGAAAAACCGATATTGAAACCGATATTAGAACCGATATTGAAAAACCGATATTGAAAAATCGATATTGAAACCGATATTAGAACCGATATTGAAAAACCGATATTGAAAAACCTATATCGAAAAACTTATATCGAAAAACTGATATTGCAAAACCGATATTGAAACCGATATTAGAACCGATATTGAAAAACCGATATTGAAAAATCGATATTGAAAAACCGATATTGAATCCGATATTAGAACCGATATTGAAAAACAAATATCGAAAAACTGATATTGAAAAACCGATATTGAAAAACCGATATTGAATCCGATATTAGAACCGATATTCAAAAACCGATATTGGAGAACAAATATTGAAAAACTGATATTGAAAAACCGATATTGAAAAACCGATATTGAAAAACCGATATTGAAACCGATATTAGAACCGATATTGAAAAACCGATATTGAAAAACTGATATTGAAACCGATATCAGAACCGATATTGAAAAACCGATATTGAAAAACCTATATCGAAAAACTTATATCGAAAAACTGATATTGCAAAACCGATATTGAAACCGATATTAGAACCGATATTGAAAAACCGATATTGAAACCGATATTAGAACCGATATTAGAACCGATATTGAAAAACCGATATTGAAAAACCAATATTGAAAAACTGATATCGAAAAACTGATATTGATAAACCGATATTGCAAAACCGATATTGAAACCGATATTAGAACCGATATTGAAAAACAAATATTGAAAAACTGATATCGAAAAACTGATATTGAGAAACTGATATTGCAAAACCGATATAGTTCTAAACCGACATTGAAAAACCGATATTGTAAAGCAAATATTGAAAAACTGATATTGAAAAACCGATATTGAAAAACCGATATTGAATCCGATATTAGAACCGATATTCAAAAACCGATATTGGAGAACAAATATTGAAAAACTGATATTGAAAAACCGATATTGTTCTAAACCGATATTGAAAAACCGATATTGTAAAGCAAATATTGAAAAACTGATATCGAAAAACTGATATTGAAAAACCGATATTGAAAAACTGATATTGAAACCGATATTAGAACCGATATTGAAAAACCGATATTGAAAAACCTATATCGAAAAACTGATATTGAAAAACCGATATTGAAAAACCGATATTGAATCCGATATTAGAACCGATATTCAAAAACCGATATTGGAGAACAAATATTGAAAAACTGATATTGAAAAACCGATATTGAAAAACCGATACTGAAAAACCTATATCGAAAAACTGATATTGAAAAACCGATATTGAATCCGATATTAGAACGGATATTGAAAAACCGATATTGAAAAACCGATATTGAAAAACCGATATTGAAACCGATATTAGAACCGATATTCAAAAACCGATATTGAAAACAAATATTGAAAAACTGATATTGAAAAACCGATATTGAAAAACCGATATTGAAACCGATATTGGAACCGATATTCAAAAACCGATATTGAAAACCAAATATTGAAAAACTGATATTGAAAAACCGATATTGAAAAACCGATACTGAAAAACCTATATCGAAAAACTGATATTGAAAAACCGATATTGAATCCGATATTAGAACGGATATTGAAAAACCGATATTGTAAAGCAAATATTGAAAATCTGATATCGAAAAACTGATATTGAAAAACCGATATTGAAACCGATATTAGAACCGATATTGAAAAACCGATATTGAAAAACAAATATTGAAAAACTGATATTGAAAAACCGATATTGAAAAACCTATATCGAAAAACTGATATTGCAAAACCGATATTGAAAAACCGATATTGAAAAACCTATATCGAAAAACTGATATTGAAAAACCGATATTGAAACCGATATTAGAACCGATATTGAAAAACCGATATTGAAAAACAAATATTGAAAAACTGATATTGAAAAAACCGATATTGAAAAACAAATATTGAAAAACCGATATTGAAAAACCGATATTGAAA
>NW_027487590.1:0-14329 GCF_050908995.1 Andrena cerasifolii | reverse complement strand
GTTCGTTGGTTCGTTGGTTCGTTGGTTCGTTGGTTCGTTGGTTCGTTTGTTCGTTTGTTCGTTTGTTCGCTGGTTCGTTGGTTCGTTGGTTCGCTGGTTCGTTGGTTCGTTGGTTCGTTGGTTCGTTGGTTCGTTGGTTCGTTGGTTCGTTGGTTCGTTGGTTCGTTGGTTCGTTGGTTCGTTGGTTCGTTGGTTCGTTGGTTCGTTGGTTCGTTGGTTCGTTGGTTCGTTGGTTCGTTGGTTCGTTGGTTCGTTGGTTCGTTGGTTCGTTGGTTCGTTGGTTCGTTGGTTCGTTGGTTCGTTGGTTCGTTGGTTCGTTGGTTCGTTGGTTCGTTGGTTCGTTAGTTCGTTGGTTCGTTGGTTCGTTGGTTCGTTGGTTCGTTGGTTCGTTGGTTCGTTTGTTTCTTTGTTTCTTTCTTTCTTTGTTCGATTGTTCGTTTGTTCGTTTGTTCGTTTGCTCGTTTGTTCGTTTGTTCGCTGGTTCGGTGGTTCGTTGGTTCGTTGGTTCGTTGGTTCGTTGGTTCGTTGGTTCGTTGGTTCGTTGGTTCGTTGGTTCGTTGGATCGTTGGTTCGTTGGTTCGTTAGTTCGTTGGTTCGTTGGTTCGTTGGTTCGTTGGTTCGTTGGTTCGTTTGTTTCTTTGTTTCTTTCTTTCTTTGTTCGATTGTTCGTTTGTTCGTTTGTTCGTTTGCTCGTTTGTTCGTTGGTTCGTTGGTTCGTTGGTTCGTTGGTTCGTTGGTTCGTTGGTTCGTTGGTTCGTTGGTTCGTTGGTTCGTTGGTTCGTTGGTTCGTTGGTTCGTTGTTTCGTTGGTTCGTTGGTTCGTTGGTTCGTTGGTTCGTTGGTTCGTTGGTACGTTGGTTCGTTGGTTCGTTAGTTCGTTGGTTCGTTGGTTCGTTGGTTCGTTGGTTCGTTGGTTCGTTGGTTCGTTGGTTCGTTTGTTTCTTTGTTTCTTTCTTTCTTTGTTCGATTGTTCGTTTGTTCGTTTGTTCGTTTGCTCGTTTGTTCGTTTGTTCGTTGGTTCGTTGGTTCGTTGGTTCGTTGGTTCGTTGGTTCGTTGGTTCGTTTGTTCGTTTGTTCGCTGGTTCGTTGGTTCGTTGGTTCGTTGGTTCGTTGGTTCGTTGGTTCGTTGGTTCGTTGGTTCGTTGGTTCGTTGGTTCGTTGGTTCGTTGGTTCGTTGGTTCGTTGGTTCGTTGGTTCGTTGTTTCGTTGGTTCGTTGTTTCGTTGGTTCGTTGGTTCGTTGGTTCGTTGGTTCGTTTGTTCGTTGGTTCGTTGGTTCGTTGGTTCGTTGGTTCGTTTGTTCGTTTGTTCGCTGGTTCGTTGGTTCGTTGGTTCGTTGGTTCGTTGGTTCGTTGGTTCGTTGGTTCGTTGGTTCGTTGGTTCGTTGGTTCGTTGGTTCGTTGGTTCGTTGGTTCGTTGGTTCGTTGGTTCGTTGGTTCGTTGGTTCGTTGGTTCGTTGGTTCGTTGGTTCGTTGGTTCGTTGGTTCGTTGGTTCGTTGGTTCGTTGGTTCGTTGGTTCGTTGGTTCGTTGGTTCGTTGGTTCGTTTGTTTCTTTGTTTCTTTCTTTCTTTGTTCGTTTGTTCGTTTGCTCGTTTGTTCGTTTGTTCGCTGGTTCGTTGTTTCGTTGGTTCGTTGGTTCGTTGGTTCGTTGGTTCGTTGGTTCGTTGGTACGTTGGTTCGTTGGTTCGTTAGTTCGTTGGTTCGTTGGTTCGTTGGTTCGTTGGTTCGTTGGTTCGTTGGTTCGTTTGTTTCTTTGTTTCTTTCTTTCTTTGTTCGATTGTTCGTTTGTTCGTTTGTTCGTTTGCTCGTTTGTTCGTTTGTTCGTTGGTTCGTTGGTTCGTTGGTTCGTTGGTTCGTTGGTTCGTTGGTTCGTTTGTTCGTTTGTTCGCTGGTTCGTTGGTTCGTTGGTTCGTTGGTTCGTTGGTTCGTTGGTTCGTTGGTTCGTTGGTTCGTTGGTTCGTTGGTTCGTTGGTTCGTTGGTTCGTTGGTTCGTTGGTTCGTTGGTTCTTTGGTTCGTTGGTTCGTTGTTTCGTTGGTTCGTTGTTTCGTTGGTTCGTTGGTTCGTTGGTTCGTTGGTTCGTTTGTTCGTTGGTTCGTTGGTTCGTTGGTTCGTTGGTTCGTTTGTTCGTTTGTTCGCTGGTTCGTTGGTTCGTTGGTTCGTTGGTTCGTTGGTTCGTTGGTTCGTTGGTTCGTTGGTTCGTTGGTTCGTTGGTTCGTTGGTTCGTTGGTTCGTTGGTTCGTTGGTTCGTTGGTTCGTTGGTTCGTTGGTTCGTTGGTTCGTTGGTTCGTTGGTTCGTTGGTTCGTTGGTTCGTTGGTTCGTTGGTTCGTTGGTTCGTTGGTTCGTTGGTTCGTTGGTTCGTTGGTTCGTTGGTTCGTTTGTTTCTTTGTTTCTTTCTTTCTTTGTTCGTTTGTTCGTTTGCTCGTTTGTTCGTTTGTTCGCTGGTTCGTTGGTTCGTTGGTTCGTTGGTTCGTTGGTTCGTTGGTTCGTTGGTTCGTTGGTTCGTTGGTTCGTTGGTTCGTTGGTTCGTTGGTTCGTTGGATCGTTGGTTCGTTGGTTCGTTAGTTCGTTGGTTCGTTGGTTCGTTGGTTCGTTGGTTCGTTGGTTCGTTGGTTCGTTGGTTCGTTTGTTTCTTTGTTTCTTTCTTTCTTTGTTCGATTGTTCGTTTGTTCGTTTGTTCGTTTGCTCGTTTGTTCGTTTGTTCGCTGGTTCGGTGGTTCGTTGGTTCGTTGGTTCGTTGGTTCGTTGGTTCGTTGGTTCGTTGGTTCGTTGGTTCGTTGGATCGTTGGTTCGTTGGTTCGTTAGTTCGTTGGTTCGTTGGTTCGTTGGTTCGTTGGTTCGTTGGTTCGTTTGTTTCTTTGTTTCTTTCTTTCTTTGTTCGATTGTTCGTTTGTTCGTTTGTTCGTTTGCTCGTTTGTTCGTTGGTTCGTTGGTTCGTTGGTTCGTTGGTTCGTTGGTTCGTTGGTTCGTTGGTTCGTTGGTTCGTTGGTTCGTTGGTTCGTTGGTTCGTTGGTTCGTTGTTTCGTTGGTTCGTTGGTTCGTTGGTTCGTTGGTTCGTTGGTTCGTTGGTTCGTTGGTACGTTGGTTCGTTGGTTCGTTAGTTCGTTGGTTCGTTGGTTCGTTGGTTCGTTGGTTCGTTGGTTCGTTGGTTCGTTTGTTTCTTTGTTTCTTTCTTTCTTTGTTCGATTGTTCGTTTGTTCGTTTGTTCGTTTGCTCGTTTGTTCGTTTGTTCGTTGGTTCGTTGGTTCGTTGGTTCGTTGGTTCGTTGGTTCGTTGGTTCGTTGGTTCGTTGGTTCGTTGGTTCGTTTGTTTCTTTGTTTCTTTCTTTCTTTGTTCGTTTGTTCGTTTGCTCGTTTGTTCGTTTGTTCGCTGGTTCGTTGTTTCGTTGGTTCGTTGGTTCGTTGGTTCGTTGGTTCGTTGGTTCGTTGGTACGTTGGTTCGTTGGTTCGTTAGTTCGTTGGTTCGTTGGTTCGTTGGTTCGTTGGTTCGTTGGTTCGTTGGTTCGTTTGTTTCTTTGTTTCTTTCTTTCTTTGTTCGATTGTTCGTTTGTTCGTTTGTTCGTTTGCTCGTTTGTTCGTTTGTTCGTTGGTTCGTTGGTTCGTTGGTTCGTTGGTTCGTTGGTTCGTTGGTTCGTTTGTTCGTTTGTTCGCTGGTTCGTTGGTTCGTTGGTTCGTTGGTTCGTTGGTTCGTTGGTTCGTTGGTTCGTTGGTTCGTTGGTTCGTTGGTTCGTTGGTTCGTTGGTTCGTTGGTTCGTTGGTTCGTTGGTTCTTTGGTTCGTTGGTTCGTTGTTTCGTTGGTTCGTTGTTTCGTTGGTTCGTTGGTTCGTTGGTTCGTTGGTTCGTTTGTTCGTTGGTTCGTTGGTTCGTTGGTTCGTTGGTTCGTTTGTTCGTTTGTTCGCTGGTTCGTTGGTTCGTTGGTTCGTTGGTTCGTTGGTTCGTTGGTTCGTTGGTTCGTTGGTTCGTTGGTTCGTTGGTTCGTTGGTTCGTTGGTTCGTTGGTTCGTTGGTTCGTTGGTTCGTTGGTTCGTTGGTTCGTTGGTTCGTTGGTTCGTTGGTTCGTTGGTTCGTTGGTTCGTTGGTTCGTTGGTTCGTTGGTTCGTTGGTTCGTTGGTTCGTTTGTTTCTTTGTTTCTTTCTTTCTTTGTTCGTTTGTTCGTTTGCTCGTTTGTTCGTTTGTTCGCTGGTTCGTTGGTTCGTTGGTTCGTTGGTTCGTTGGTTCGTTGGTTCGTTGGTTCGTTGGTTCGTTGGTTCGTTGGTTCGTTGGTTCGTTGGTTCGTTGGTTCGTTGGTTCGTTTGTTTCTTTGTTTCTTCCTTTCTTTGTTCGTTTGTTCGTTTGCTCGTTTGTTCGTTTGTTCGCTGGTTCGTTGGTTCGTTGGTTCGTTGGTTCGTTGGTTCGTTGGTTCGTTGGTTCGTTGGTTCGTTGGTTCGTTGGTTCGTTGGTTCGTTGGTTCGTTGGTTCGTTGGTTCGTTTGTTTCTTTGTTTCTTTCTTTCTTTGTTCATTTGTTCGTTTGCTCGTTTGTTCGTTTGTTCGTTGGTTCGTTGGTTCGTTGGTTCGTTGGATCGTTGGTTCGTTGGTTCGTTGGTTCGTTGGTTCGTTGGTTCGTTGGTTCGTTGGTTCGTTGGTTCGTTGGTTCGTTGGTTCGTTGGTTCGTTGGTTCGTTGGTTCGTTGGTTCGTTGGTTCGTTGGTTCGTTGGTTCGTTGGTTCGTTGGTTCGTTTGTTTCTTTGTTTCTTTCTTTCTTTGTTCGATTGTTCGTTTGTTCGTTTGTTCGTTTGCTCGTTTGTTCGTTTGTTCGCTGGTTCGGTGGTTCGTTGGTTCGTTGGTTCGTTGGTTCGTTGGTTCGTTGGTTCGTTGGTTCGTTGGTTCGTTGGTTCGTTGGATCGTTGGTTCGTTGGTTCGTTAGTTCGTTGGTTCGTTGGTTCGTTGGTTCGTTGGTTCGTTGGTTCGTTTGTTTCTTTGTTTCTTTCTTTCTTTGTTCGATTGTTCGTTGGTTCGTTTGTTCGTTTGCTCGTTTGTTCGTTGGTTCGTTGGTTCGTTGGTTCGTTGGTTCGTTGGTTCGTTGGTTCGTTGGTTCGTTGGTTCGTTGGTTCGTTGGTTCGTTGGTTCGTTGGTTCGTTGGTTCGTTGGTTCGTTGGTTCGTTGGTTCGTTGGTTCGTTGGTTCGTTGGTTCGTTGGTTCGTTGGTTCGTTGGTTCGTTGGTTCGTTGGTTCGTTGGTTCGTTGGTTCGTTGGTTCGTTGGTTCGTTGGTTCGTTGGTTCGTTGGTTCGTTGGTTCGTTAGTTCGTTGGTTCGTTGGTTCGTTGGTTCGTTGGTTCGTTGGTTCGTCGGTTCGTTGGTTCGTTTGTTTCTTTGTTTCTTTCTTTCTTTGTTCGATTGTTCGTTTGTTCGTTTGTTCGTTTGCTCGTTTGTTCGTTTGTTCGCTGGTTCGGTGGTTCGTTGGTTCGTTGGTTCGTTGGTTCGTTGGTTCGTTGGTTCGTTGGTTCGTTGGTTCGTTGGTTCGTTGGATCGTTGGTTCGTTGGTTCGTTAGTTCGTTGGTCCGTTGGTTCGTTGGTTCGTTGGTTCGTTGGTTCGTTTGTTTCTTTGTTTCTTTCTTTCTTTGTTCGATTGTTCGTTGGTTCGTTTGTTCGTTTGCTCGTTTGTTCGTTGGTTCGTTGGTTCGTTGGTTCGTTGGTTCGTTGGTTCGTTGGTTCGTTGGTTCGTTGGTTCGTTGGTTCGTTGGTTCGTTGGTTCGTTGGTTCGTTGGTTCGTTGGTTCGTTGGTTCGTTGGTTCGTTGGTTCGTTGGTTCGTTGGTTCGTTGGTTCGTTGGTTCGTTGGTTCGTTGGTTCGTTGGTTCGTTGGTTCGTTGGTTCGTTGGTTCGTTGGTTCGTTGGTTCGTTGGTTCGTTGGTTCGTTGGTTCGTTGGTTCGTTGGTTCGTTGGTTCGTTGGTTCGTTGGTTCGTTGGTTCGTTGGTTCGTTGGTTCGTTGGTTCGTTGGTTCGTTGGTTCGTTTGTTTCTTTGTTTCTTTCTTTCTTTGTTCGTTTGTTCGTTTGCTCGTTTGTTCGTTTGTTCGCTGGTTCGTTGGTTCGTTGGTTCGTTGGTTCGTTGGTTCGTTGGTTCGTTGGTTCGTTGGTTCGTTGGTTCGTTGGTTCGTTGGTTCGTTGGTTCGTTGGTTCGTTGGTTCGTTTGTTTCTTTGTTTCTTCCTTTCTTTGTTCGTTTGTTCGTTTGCTCGTTTGTTCGTTTGTTCGCTGGTTCGTTGGTTCGTTGGTTCGTTGGTTCGTTGGTTCGTTGGTTCGTTGGTTCGTTGGTTCGTTGGTTCGTTGGTTCGTTGGTTCGTTGGTTCGTTTGTTTCTTTGTTTCTTTCTTTCTTTGTTCATTTGTTCGTTTGCTCGTTTGTTCGTTTGTTCGTTTGTTCGTTTGTTCGCTGGTTCGGTGGTTCGTTGGTTCGTTGGTTCGTTGGTTCGTTGGTTCGTTGGTTCGTTGGTTCGTTGGTTCGTTGGTTCGTTGGTTCGTTGGTTCGTTTGTTTCTTTGTTTCTTTCTTTCTTTGTTCGATTGTTCGTTTGTTCGTTTGTTCGTTTGCTCGTTTGTTCGTTTGTTCGCTGGTTCGGTGGTTCGTTGGTTCGTTGGTTCGTTGGTTCGTTGGTTCGTTGGTTCGTTGGTTCGTTGGTTCGTTGGTTCGTTGGATCGTTGGTTCGTTGGTTCGTTGGTTCGTTGGTTCGTTGGTTCGTTGGTTCGTTTGTTTCTTTGTTTCTTTCTTTCTTTGTTCGATTGTTCGTTTGTTCGTTTGTTCGTTTGCTCGTTTGTTCGTTGGTTCGTTGGTTCGTTGGTTCGTTGGTTCGTTGGTTCGTTGGTTCGTTGGTTCGTTGGTTCGTTGGTTCGTTGGTTCGTTGGTTCGTTGGTTCGTTGGTTCGTTGGTTCGTTGGTTCGTTGGTTCGTTGGTTCGTTGGTTCGTTGGTTCGTTGGTTCGTTGGTTCGTTGGTTCGTTGGTTCGTTGGTTCGTTGGTTCGTTGGTTCGTTGGTTCGTTGGTTCGTTGGTTCGTTGGTTCGTTGGTTCGTTGGTTCGTTGGTTCGTTAGTTCGTTGGTTCGTTGGTTCGTTGGTTCGTTGGTTCGTTGGTTCGTTGGTTCGTTGGTTCGTTTGTTTCTTTGTTTCTTTCTTTCTTTGTTCGATTGTTCGTTTGTTCGTTTGTTCGTTTGCTCGTTTGTTCGTTTGTTCGCTGGTTCGGTGGTTCGTTGGTTCGTTGGTTCGTTGGTTCGTTGGTTCGTTGGTTCGTTGGTTCGTTGGTTCGTTGGTTCGTTGGATCGTTGGTTCGTTGGTTCGTTAGTTCGTTGGTTCGTTGGTTCGTTGGTTCGTTGGTTCGTTGGTTCGTTTGTTTCTTTGTTTCTTTCTTTCTTTGTTCGATTGTTCGTTTGTTCGTTTGTTCGTTTGCTCGTTTGTTCGTTGGTTCGTTGGTTCGTTGGTTCGTTGGTTCGTTGGTTCGTTGGTTCGTTGGTTCGTTGGTTCGTTGGTTCGTTGGTTCGTTGGTTCGTTGTTTCGTTGGTTCGTTGGTTCGTTGGTTCGTTGGTTCGTTGGTTCGTTGGTACGTTGGTTCGTTGGTTCGTTAGTTCGTTGGTTCGTTGGTTCGTTGGTTCGTTGGTTCGTTGGTTCGTTTGTTTCTTTGTTTCTTTCTTTCTTTGTTCGATTGTTCGTTTGTTCGTTTGTTCGTTTGCTCGTTTGTTCGTTTGTTCGTTGGTTCGTTGGTTCGTTTGTTCGTTGGTTCGTTGGTTCGTTGGTTCGTTGGATCGTTGGTTCGTTGGTTCGTTGGTTCGTTGGTTCGTTGGTTCGTTGGTTCGTTGGTTCGTTGGTTCGTTGGTTCGTTGGTTCGTTGGTTCGTTGGTTCGTTGGTTCGTTGGTTCGTTGGTTCGTTGGTTCGTTTGTTTCTTTGTTTCTTTGTTTCTTTCTTTCTTTGTTCGTTTGTTCGTTTGTTCGTTTGTTCGTTGGTTCGTTTGTTCGTTTGTTCGCTGGTTCGTTGGTTCGTTGGTTCGTTGGTTCGTTGGTTCATTGGTTCGTTGGTTCGTTGGTTCGTTGGTTCGTTGGTTCGTTGGTTCGTTGGTTCGTTGGTTCGTTGGTTCGTTGGTTCGTTGGTTCGTTGGTTCGTTGGTTCGTTGGTTCGTTGGTTCGTTTGTCCGTTGGTTCGTTGGTTCGTTGGTTCGTTGGTTCGTTGGTTCGTTTGTTCGTTGGTTCGTTGGTTCGTTGGTACGTTGGTTCGTTGGTTCGTTAGTTCGTTGGTTCGTTGGTTCGTTGGTTCGTTGGTTCGTTGGTTCGTTTGTTTCTTTGTTTCTTTCTTTCTTTGTTCGATTGTTCGTTTGTTCGTTTGTTCGTTTCCTCGTTTGTTCGTTGGTTCGTTGGTTCGTTGGTTCGTTGGTTCGTTGGTTCGTTGGTTCGTTGGTTCGTTGGTTCGTTTGTTTCTTTGTTTCTTTCTTTCTTTGTTCGATTGTTCGTTTGTTCGTTTGTTCGTTTGCTCGTTTGTTCGTTTGTTCGTTGGTTCGTTGGTTCGTTGGTTCGTTGGTTCGTTGGTTCGTTGGTTCGTTTGTTCGTTTGTTCGCTGGTTCGTTGGTTCGTTGGTTCGTTGGTTCGTTGGTTCGTTGGTTCGTTGGTTCGTTGGTTCGTTGGTTCGTTGGTTCGTTGGTTCGTTGGTTCGTTGGTTCGTTGGTTCTTTGGTTCGTTGGTTCGTTGTTTCGTTGGTTCGTTGGTTCGTTGGTTCGTTGGTTCGTTTGTTCGTTGGTTCGTTGGTTCGTTGGTTCGTTGGTTCGTTTGTTCGTTTGTTCGTTGGTTCGATGCTTCGTTGGTTCGTTGGTTCGTTGGTTCGTTGGTTCGTTGGTTCGTTGGTTCGTTGGTTCGTTGGTTCGTTGGTTCGTTGGTTCGTTGGTTCGTTGGTTCGTTGGTTCGTTGGTTCGTTGGTTCGTTGGTTCGTTGGTTCGTTGGTTCGTTGGTTCGTTGGTTCGTTGGTTCGTTGGTTCGTTGGTTCGTTGGTTCGTTGGTTCGTTGGTTCGTTGGTTCGTTGGTTCGTTGGTTCGTTGGTTCGTTGGTTCGTTGGTTCGTTAGTTCGTTGGTTCGTTGGTTCGTTGGTTCGGTGGTTCGTTGGTTCGTTGGTTCGTTTGTTTCTTTGTTTCTTTCTTTCTTTGTTCGATTGTTCGTTTGTTCGTTTGTTCGTTTGCTCGTTTGTTCGTTTGTTCGCTGGTTCGGTGGTTCGTTGGTTCGTTGGTTCGTTGGTTCGTTGGTTCGTTGGTTCGTTGGTTCGTTGGTTCGTTGGTTCGTTGGATCGTTGGTTCGTTGGTTCGTTAGTTCGTTGGTTCGTTGGTTCGTTGGTTCGTTGGTTCGTTGGTTCGTTTGTTTCTTTGTTTCTTTCTTTCTTTGTTCGATTGTTCGTTTGTTCGTTTGTTCGTTTGCTCGTTTGTTCGTTGGTTCGTTGGTTCGTTGGTTCGTTGGTTCGTTGGTTCGTTGGTTCGTTGGTTCGTTGGTTCGTTGGTTCGTTGGTTCGTTGGTTCGTTGGTTCGTTGTTTCGTTGGTTCGTTGGTTCGTTGGTTCGTTGGTTCGTTGGTTCGTTGGTACGTTGGTTCGTTGGTTCGTTAGTTCGTTGGTTCGTTGGTTCGTTGGTTCGTTGGTTCGTTGGTTCGTTGGTTCGTTGGTTCGTTGGTTCGTTTGTTTCTTTGTTTCTTTCTTTCTTTGTTCGATTGTTCGTTTGTTCGTTTGTTCGTTTGCTCGTTTGTTCGTTTGTTCGTTGGTTCGTTGGTTCGTTGGTTCGTTGGTTCGTTGGTTCGTTGGTTCGTTTGTTCGTTTGTTCGCTGGTTCGTTGGTTCGTTGGTTCGTTGGTTCGTTGGTTCGTTGGTTCGTTGGTTCGTTGGTTCGTTGGTTCGTTGGTTCGTTGGTTCGTTGGTTCGTTGGTTCGTTGGTTCGTTGGTTCGTTGGTTCTTTGGTTCGTTGGTTCGTTGTTTCGTTGGTTCGTTGTTTCGTTGGTTCGTTGGTTCGTTGGTTCGTTGGTTCGTTTGTTCGTTGGTTCGTTGGTTCGTTGGTTCGTTGGTTCGTTTGTTCGTTTGTTCGCTGGTTCGTTGGTTCGTTGGTTCGTTGGTTCGTTGGTTCGTTGGTTCGTTGGTTCGTTGGTTCGTTGGTTCGTTGGTTCGTTGGTTCGTTGGTTCGTTGGTTCGTTGGTTCGTTGGTTCGTTGGTTCGTTGGTTCGTTGGTTCGTTGGTTCGTTGGTTCGTTGGTTCGTTGGTTCGTTGGTTCGTTGGTTCGTTGGTTCGTTGGTTCGTTGGTTCGTTGGTTCGTTGGTTCGTTTGTTTCTTTGTTTCTTTCTTTCTTTGTTCGTTTGTTCGTTTGCTCGTTTGTTCGTTTGTTCGCTGGTTCGTTGTTTCGTTGGTTCGTTGGTTCGTTGGTTCGTTGGTTCGTTGGTTCGTTGGTACGTTGGTTCGTTGGTTCGTTAGTTCGTTGGTTCGTTGGTTCGTTGGTTCGTTGGTTCGTTGGTTCGTTGGTTCGTTTGTTTCTTTGTTTCTTTCTTTCTTTGTTCGATTGTTCGTTTGTTCGTTTGTTCGTTTGCTCGTTTGTTCGTTTGTTCGTTGGTTCGTTGGTTCGTTGGTTCGTTGGTTCGTTGGTTCGTTGGTTCGTTTGTTCGTTTGTTCGCTGGTTCGTTGGTTCGTTGGTTCGTTGGTTCGTTGGTTCGTTGGTTCGTTGGTTCGTTGGTTCGTTGGTTCGTTGGTTCGTTGGTTCGTTGGTTCGTTGGTTCGTTGGTTCGTTGGTTCTTTGGTTCGTTGGTTCGTTGTTTCGTTGGTTCGTTGTTTCGTTGGTTCGTTGGTTCGTTGGTTCGTTGGTTCGTTTGTTCGTTGGTTCGTTGGTTCGTTGGTTCGTTGGTTCGTTTGTTCGTTTGTTCGCTGGTTCGTTGGTTCGTTGGTTCGTTGGTTCGTTGGTTCGTTGGTTCGTTGGTTCGTTGGTTCGTTGGTTCGTTGGTTCGTTGGTTCGTTGGTTCGTTGGTTCGTTGGTTCGTTGGTTCGTTGGTTCGTTGGTTCGTTGGTTCGTTGGTTCGTTGGTTCGTTGGTTCGTTGGTTCGTTGGTTCGTTGGTTCGTTGGTTCGTTGGTTCGTTGGTTCGTTGGTTCGTTGGTTCGTTTGTTTCTTTGTTTCTTTCTTTCTTTGTTCGTTTGTTCGTTTGCTCGTTTGTTCGTTTGTTCGCTGGTTCGTTGGTTCGTTGGTTCGTTGGTTCGTTGGTTCGTTGGTTCGTTGGTTCGTTGGTTCGTTGGTTCGTTGGTTCGTTGGTTCGTTGGTTCGTTGGATCGTTGGTTCGTTGGTTCGTTAGTTCGTTGGTTCGTTGGTTCGTTGGTTCGTTGGTTCGTTGGTTCGTTGGTTCGTTGGTTCGTTTGTTTCTTTGTTTCTTTCTTTCTTTGTTCGATTGTTCGTTTGTTCGTTTGTTCGTTTGCTCGTTTGTTCGTTTGTTCGCTGGTTCGGTGGTTCGTTGGTTCGTTGGTTCGTTGGTTCGTTGGTTCGTTGGTTCGTTGGTTCGTTGGTTCGTTGGATCGTTGGTTCGTTGGTTCGTTAGTTCGTTGGTTCGTTGGTTCGTTGGTTCGTTGGTTCGTTGGTTCGTTTGTTTCTTTGTTTCTTTCTTTCTTTGTTCGATTGTTCGTTTGTTCGTTTGTTCGTTTGCTCGTTTGTTCGTTGGTTCGTTGGTTCGTTGGTTCGTTGGTTCGTTGGTTCGTTGGTTCGTTGGTTCGTTGGTTCGTTGGTTCGTTGGTTCGTTGGTTCGTTGGTTCGTTGTTTCGTTGGTTCGTTGGTTCGTTGGTTCGTTGGTTCGTTGGTTCGTTGGTTCGTTGGTACGTTGGTTCGTTGGTTCGTTAGTTCGTTGGTTCGTTGGTTCGTTGGTTCGTTGGTTCGTTGGTTCGTTGGTTCGTTTGTTTCTTTGTTTCTTTCTTTCTTTGTTCGATTGTTCGTTTGTTCGTTTGTTCGTTTGCTCGTTTGTTCGTTTGTTCGTTGGTTCGTTGGTTCGTTGGTTCGTTGGTTCGTTGGTTCGTTGGTTCGTTGGTTCGTTGGTTCGTTGGTTCGTTTGTTTCTTTGTTTCTTTCTTTCTTTGTTCGTTTGTTCGTTTGCTCGTTTGTTCGTTTGTTCGCTGGTTCGTTGTTTCGTTGGTTCGTTGGTTCGTTGGTTCGTTGGTTCGTTGGTTCGTTGGTACGTTGGTTCGTTGGTTCGTTAGTTCGTTGGTTCGTTGGTTCGTTGGTTCGTTGGTTCGTTGGTTCGTTGGTTCGTTTGTTTCTTTGTTTCTTTCTTTCTTTGTTCGATTGTTCGTTTGTTCGTTTGTTCGTTTGCTCGTTTGTTCGTTTGTTCGTTGGTTCGTTGGTTCGTTGGTTCGTTGGTTCGTTGGTTCGTTGGTTCGTTTGTTCGTTTGTTCGCTGGTTCGTTGGTTCGTTGGTTCGTTGGTTCGTTGGTTCGTTGGTTCGTTGGTTCGTTGGTTCGTTGGTTCGTTGGTTCGTTGGTTCGTTGGTTCGTTGGTTCGTTGGTTCGTTGGTTCTTTGGTTCGTTGGTTCGTTGTTTCGTTGGTTCGTTGTTTCGTTGGTTCGTTGGTTCGTTGGTTCGTTGGTTCGTTTGTTCGTTGGTTCGTTGGTTCGTTGGTTCGTTGGTTCGTTTGTTCGTTTGTTCGCTGGTTCGTTGGTTCGTTGGTTCGTTGGTTCGTTGGTTCGTTGGTTCGTTGGTTCGTTGGTTCGTTGGTTCGTTGGTTCGTTGGTTCGTTGGTTCGTTGGTTCGTTGGTTCGTTGGTTCGTTGGTTCGTTGGTTCGTTGGTTCGTTGGTTCGTTGGTTCGTTGGTTCGTTGGTTCGTTGGTTCGTTGGTTCGTTGGTTCGTTGGTTCGTTGGTTCGTTGGTTCGTTTGTTTCTTTGTTTCTTTCTTTCTTTGTTCGTTTGTTCGTTTGCTCGTTTGTTCGTTTGTTCGCTGGTTCGTTGGTTCGTTGGTTCGTTGGTTCGTTGGTTCGTTGGTTCGTTGGTTCGTTGGTTCGTTGGTTCGTTGGTTCGTTGGTTCGTTGGTTCGTTGGTTCGTTGGTTCGTTTGTTTCTTTGTTTCTTCCTTTCTTTGTTCGTTTGTTCGTTTGCTCGTTTGTTCGTTTGTTCGCTGGTTCGTTGGTTCGTTGGTTCGTTGGTTCGTTGGTTCGTTGGTTCGTTGGTTCGTTGGTTCGTTGGTTCGTTGGTTCGTTGGTTCGTTGGTTCGTTGGTTCGTTGGTTCGTTTGTTTCTTTGTTTCTTTCTTTCTTTGTTCATTTGTTCGTTTGCTCGTTTGTTCGTTTGTTCGTTGGTTCGTTGGTTCGTTGGTTCGTTGGATCGTTGGTTCGTTGGTTCGTTGGTTCGTTGGTTCGTTGGTTCGTTGGTTCGTTGGTTCGTTGGTTCGTTGGTTCGTTGGTTCGTTGGTTCGTTGGTTCGTTGGTTCGTTGGTTCGTTGGTTCGTTGGTTCGTTGGTTCGTTGGTTCGTTGGTTCGTTTGTTTCTTTGTTTCTTTCTTTCTTTGTTCGATTGTTCGTTTGTTCGTTTGTTCGTTTGCTCGTTTGTTCGTTTGTTCGCTGGTTCGGTGGTTCGTTGGTTCGTTGGTTCGTTGGTTCGTTGGTTCGTTGGTTCGTTGGTTCGTTGGTTCGTTGGTTCGTTGGATCGTTGGTTCGTTGGTTCGTTAGTTCGTTGGTTCGTTGGTTCGTTGGTTCGTTGGTTCGTTGGTTCGTTTGTTTCTTTGTTTCTTTCTTTCTTTGTTCGATTGTTCGTTGGTTCGTTTGTTCGTTTGCTCGTTTGTTCGTTGGTTCGTTGGTTCGTTGGTTCGTTGGTTCGTTGGTTCGTTGGTTCGTTGGTTCGTTGGTTCGTTGGTTCGTTGGTTCGTTGGTTCGTTGGTTCGTTGGTTCGTTGGTTCGTTGGTTCGTTGGTTCGTTGGTTCGTTGGTTCGTTGGTTCGTTGGTTCGTTGGTTCGTTGGTTCGTTGGTTCGTTGGTTCGTTGGTTCGTTGGTTCGTTGGTTCGTTGGTTCGTTGGTTCGTTGGTTCGTTGGTTCGTTGGTTCGTTAGTTCGTTGGTTCGTTGGTTCGTTGGTTCGTTGGTTCGTTGGTTCGTCGGTTCGTTGGTTCGTTTGTTTCTTTGTTTCTTTCTTTCTTTGTTCGATTGTTCGTTTGTTCGTTTGTTCGTTTGCTCGTTTGTTCGTTTGTTCGCTGGTTCGGTGGTTCGTTGGTTCGTTGGTTCGTTGGTTCGTTGGTTCGTTGGTTCGTTGGTTCGTTGGTTCGTTGGTTCGTTGGATCGTTGGTTCGTTGGTTCGTTAGTTCGTTGGTCCGTTGGTTCGTTGGTTCGTTGGTTCGTTGGTTCGTTTGTTTCTTTGTTTCTTTC
>NW_027487589.1:5000-7500 GCF_050908995.1 Andrena cerasifolii | reverse complement strand
CTGACCGACTGACCGACTGGCCGACTGACTGACCGACTGACCGACCGACCGACCGACCGACCGACGGACTGACTGATCGACTGACCGACTGAGCGACCGACCGACCGAACGACCGACCGACCGACCGACCGACCGACTGACCGACCGACTGACCGACCGACCGACCGACCGACTGACCGACCGAGCGACCGACCGACCGTCCGACCGACGGACTGACTGACCGACTGACCGACTGACCGACCGACCGACCGACCGACCGACCGAAGGACCAACCGACCGACCGACCGACCAACCGACCGACGGACTGACTGACCGACTGACCGACCGACCGACCGACCGACCGACCGACCGACAGACTGACTGACCGACTGACCGACCGACCGACCGACCGACCGACCGACGGACTGACTGACCGACTGACCGACGGACCGACCGACCGACCGACGGACTGACTGATCGACCGACCGACCGACCGACCGGCCGACCGACCGACCGACCGACCGACCGACCGACCGACCGACCGACCGACCGACCGACCGACCGACCGACCGACCGACCGACCGACCGACTGACTGACCGACTGTACGACTGACCGACCGACCGACCGACCGACCGACCGACCGACCGACCGACCGACCGACCAACCGACCGACGGACTGACTGACCGACTGAACCGACCGACCGGCCAACCGACCGACCGACCGACCGACGGACTGACTGATCGACTGACCGATTAACCGTCCGACCGACCGACCGACCGACGGACTGACTGATCGACTGACCGACTGTCCGACCGACCGACCGAACGACCGACCGAACGACCGACCGACCGACCGACCGACGGAATGACTGACCGACTGACCGACTGACCGACCGACTGAACGACTGACCGACCGACCGACCGACCGACCGACCGACCGACCGACCGACCGACCGACCGACCGACCGACCGACCGACCGACCGACCGACCAACCGACCGACGGACTGACTGACCGACTGACCGACTGACCGACTGACCGACTGACCGACCAACTGACCGACTGACCTACGGACTGACTGACCGACTGACCGACCGACCGACCGACCGACGGACTGACTGACCGACCGACCGACCGACCGACGGACTGACTGACCGACTGACCGACCGACCGACCGACCGACCGACCGACCGACCGACCGACCGATCGACCGACCGACCGACCGACCGACCGACCGACCGACCGACCGACCGACCGACCGACCGACCGACCGACCGACCGACCGACCGACCGACCGACCGACCGACCGACCGACCGACTGACCGAATGACCGACCGACCGACCGACCGACCGACCGACGGACTGACTGACCGACTGACCGACTGACCGACCGACCGACCGACCGTCCGACGGACTGACCGACCGACTGACCGACTGACCGACCGACTGACCGACCGACCGACCGACCGACGGACTGACTGACCGACTGACCGACTGGCCGACTGACTGACCGACTGACCGACCGACCGACCGACCGACCGACGGACTGACTGATCGACTGACCGACTGAGCGACCGACCGACCGAACGACCGACCGACCGACCGACCGACCGACTGACCGACCGACTGACCGACCGACCGACCGACGGACTGACTGATCGACCGACCGACCGACCGACCGGCCGACCGACCGACCGACCGACCGACCGACCGACCGACCGACCGACCGACCGACCGACCGACCGACCGACCGACCGACCGACCGACCGACTGACTGACCGACTGTACGACTGACCGACCGACCGACCGACCGACCGACCGACCGACCGACCGACCGACCGACCAACCGACCGACGGACTGACTGACCGACTGACCGACTGACCGACTGACCGACCGACCGACCGACCGACCGACCGACCGACTGACCGACTGACCGACCGACCGACCGACGGACTGACTGACCGACTGACCGACTGACCGACTGACCGACCGACCGACCGACCGACCGACCGACCGACCGACCGACCGACCGACCGACGGACTGACTGATCGACTGACCGACTGAGCGACCGACCGACCGAACGACCGACCGACCGACCGACCGACTGACCGACCGACCGACCGACCGACTGACCGACCGAGCGACCGACCGACCGTCCGACCGACGGACCGACTGACCGACTGACCGACCGACCGACCGACCGACCGACCGAACGACCAACCGACCGACCGACCGACCGACCGACCGACAGACTGACTGACCGACTGACCGACCGACCGACCGACCGACCGACCGACCGACAGACTGACTGACCGACTGACCGACCGACCGACCGACCGACCGACGGACTGACTGACCGACTGACCGACCGACCGACCGACCGACCGACCGACCGACCGACCGACCGACCGATCGACCGACCGACCGACCGACCGACCGACCGACCGACCGACCGACCGACCGACCGACCGACCGACTGACTGACCGACTGAACGACTGACCGACCGACCGACCGACCG
>NW_027487588.1:0-14336 GCF_050908995.1 Andrena cerasifolii | reverse complement strand
TTTGGTTTAATTTTTTTAAAAAAAATTATTTATATTTTTTAAATTTTTTTCTTATTTTTTTTTAATTTTTTAAATTTTTTTTAAAATTTTTTTAAATTTTAAACAAAAATTTTAAATTTTGTTTTATTTTTTGACAATTTTTTTACAATTTTCTTATTCATGTTTTTAAATTTTGTTCTTAATTTTTTAATTTGTTTTTAAAAAAATTGTTTTAATTTTTAAATTTTTTTTTTAATTTTTATTTTCTTTTATTTTACTTTTTTAATTTTTTTAAATTTTAAATTTTTTTTAATTTTCTTATAAAATTTTTTTAAATTTTTTTAAAATTTTTTTAAAATTTTTTAATTTTTAAAATTTTTTAAAATTTTTAAAAAAAAAAATTTTTTAAATTTTAAAAAATTTTTTAAAATTTTTTAAAAAATTTGTTTTAATTTCTTAACAATTTTTAAATTTTTTATAAAATTTTATATTTGTTTATTTTACTTTTTAAATTTTTTTAAAAATTTTATATGTTTTTTTAATTTTCTTATAAATTTTTATTTTTTTTAATTTTTAAAATTTTTAAAAATTTTTTTAAATTTTTTTGAAAATTTTTTAAAAATTTTTTGAAAATTTTTTAAAAATTTTTTTTAAAAAAATTGTTTTAATTTTTTAAGAATTTTTTAATTTTTCTTTTAATTTTTTTTCTTTTAAATTTTTGTATATTTTTTTATTTAAAATTTTTATTTTATTTTTTAAATTTTTATTTTAATTTTTTTTAATTTTTTTGAAAAAAAATTTTGAAAATTTTTTTGAAAATTTTTTAAAATTTTTAAAAATTTTTTTTTAAATTTTTTTTTATATTTTTTATTTATTTTTTTTTAAATTTTTGTTTAACTTTTTTTTAATTTTTAAAATTTTTTAAAATTTTTTTTAAATTTTTAAAATTTTTAAAATTTTTAAAAAATTTTTTTAAAATTTTTTTAATGATTTTTTAAAATTTTTTTAAAATTTTTTTAATGATTTTTTAAATTTTTTTATAAAATTTTATATTTGTTTTATTTTACTTTTTAAATTTTTTTAAAAATTTTATATGTTTTTTTAATTTTCTTATAAATTTTTTATTTTTTTTTAATTTTTTAATTTTTTTTTAACTTTTTAAAATTTTTTTATTTTTTTTTAAAAAAAATTAAAAAAATTTTTTAAATTTTTTTGAAAATTTTTTAAAATTTTTTTTATATTTTTTAAAAATTTTTGTATATTTTTTTTATTTAAATTTTTTTATATTCTAATATTTTTTTATTTTTTTAAAATTTTTTTAAAACAAAATTTTGAAAATTTTTTGAACATTTTTAAAATTTTTTTTGAATATTTAAAAAATTTTTTTTTTAATTTTTTAAAATTTTTTTTAAAAATTTTATTTAACTTTTTTTAATTTTTTAAAAAAAAATTTGAAAATTTTAAAAAAAATTTCTCTATTTTTTATTTTATTTTAATTTTTAAAAAAAATTATTTATTTTTGTTTTAAATTATTATTTTTTTAAATTTTTATTTGTTTATTTTTTTTAAATTTCTTTTATTTTTCTTTTAAATTTTTGTATATTTTTTTTATTTTAATTTTTTTTTATAGTTTAAAATTTTTTTACTTTAATTTTTTTTATTTTTTTAAAATTTTTTTTTTTAATTTTTTAAATTTTTTTTTTAATTTTTTTAAAAATTTTTTTTTAATTTTTTAAAATTTTTTTGAAAATTTGTTTAATTTTTAAAATTTTTTTATATTTTTTTTAAATTTTTGTATATTTTTTTATTTAAATTTTTTCATATTTTAAAATTTTTTTATTTTTTTAATTTTTTTTAAAAAAAATTTTGAAAATTTTTTGAAAATTTTTTAAAAATTTTTTGAAAATTAAAAAAAAATTTTTTTTAGTTTTTTAAATTTTTTTTTTAAATTTTTATTTAACTTTTTTTTATTTTTTTTTATTTTTTAAAAAAAAATTTGAAAATTTTTAAAAAATTTTTTGAAATTTTTTTAAAATTTTTTTGAAAATTTAAAAAAAAATTTTTTATTTTTTTTATATTTTTTTTTAAATTTTATTTAATTTTTTAATTTTTTTTTAAATTTAATTTTTTTTTAATTTTTTACAAATTTTTTTTTTAATTTTTTTATATTTTTTTAAAAATTTGTTTTAATTTTTTAACAATTTTTAATTTTTATTTTATATTTTTATTTTTCTTTTATTTTACTTTTTTAACTTTTTTAAATTTTAAATGTTTTTTTTAATTTTCTTATAATTTTTTTATTTTTTTTTAATTTTTAAATTTTATAAATTTTTTTTAAATTCTTTTAAATTTTTTTTTTTAATTTTTAAAATTTTTTTTTTAATTTTTTGAAAATTTTTAAAAAATTTTTTGAAAATTTTAAAATTTTTTTTGAATATTTAAAAAAATTTTTTTTTAATTTTTTAAAATTTTTTTTAAAAATTTTATTTAACTTTTTTTAATTTTTTAAAAAAAAATTTGAAAATTTTAAAAAAAATTTCTCTATTTTTTATTTTATTTTAATTTTTTAAAAAAAATTATTTATTTTTGTTTTAAATTATTATTTTTTTAAATTTTTATTTGTTTATTTTTTTAAAATTTCTTTTATTTTTCTTTTAAATTTTTGTATATATTTTTTATTTTAATTTTTTTTTATAGTTTAAAATTTTTTTACTTTAATTTTTTTTTATTTTTTTAAAAATTTTTTAAAAATTTAAAAATTTTTTTTTAATTTTTATTTTTCTTTTAAATTTTTGTATATTTTTTTTATTTAAAAATTCTTTTTTTATTTTTTAAATTTTTTTATTTTAATTTTTTTTAATTTTTTTAAAAAAAAATTTGAAAATTTTTTAAAAAAAATTTTGAAAATTTTTTAAAAATTTTTTGAAAATTTTTTTAATTTTTTTAAATTTTTTTTATATTTTTTAAAAATTTTTGTATATTTGTTTTATTTAAATTTTTTTTATATTTTAAAATTTTTTTATTTTTTTAAATTTTATTTAAACAAAATTTTGAATATTTTTTGAACATTTTTTAAAATTTTTTTGAAAATTTAAAAAAAAAATTTTTTTAATTTTTTAAATTTTTTTTTAAAATTTTTATTTAACTTTTTTAATTTTTTTAAAAAAAATTGAAAATTAAAAAAAAATTTTTTAATTTTTTTAAATTTTTTGAAAATTTTTAAAAATTTTTTTGAAAATTTTTATTTAACTTTTTTTATTTTTTTTTTAATTTTTTTAAATTTTTTTGAAAATTTTTTAAAATTTTTTTAAATTTTTTTTAAAAATTTTTTTTATATTTTTTATTTATTTTTTTTTTAATTTTTGATTAACTTTTTTTTAATTTTTAAAATTTTTTAAATTTTTTTTTAAATTTTTAAAATTTTTTAAATTTTTAAAAAATTTTTTTAAAATTTTTTTTAAAAAATTTGTTTTAATTTATTAACAATTTTTAAATTTGTTTTAAATTTTATATTTGTTTTATTTTACTTTTTACATTTTTTTAAACATTTTATATGTTTTTTTTAATTTTCTTATAAATTTTTCATTTTTTTTAATTTTTAAAATTTTTAAAAATTTTTTTAAATTTTTTTGAAAATTTTTTAAAAATTTTTTGAAAATTTTTTAAAATTTTTTTTTAAAAAAATTGTTTTAATTTTTTTAAGAATTTTTTAATTTTTTTTTTAATTTTTTTTTTCTTTTAAATTTTTGTATATTTTTTTATTTAAAATTTTTATTTTATTTTTTAAATTTTTTATTTTAATTTTTTTTAATTTTTTTGAAAAAAAATTTTGAAAATTTTTTTAAAATTTTTTAAAATTTTTTTTAAATTTTTTAAAATTTTTTTAAAATTTTTTTATATTTTTTTTAAATTTTTGTATATTTTTTTATTTAAATTTTTTCATATTTTAAAATTTTTTTATTTTTTTAATTTTTTTTAAAAAAAATTTTGAAAATTTTTTGAAAATTTTTTAAAAATTTCTTGAAAATTAAAAAAAAAATTTTTTTAGTTTTTTTAAATTTTTTTAAAAATTTTTATTTAACTTTTTTTTATTTTTTTTATTTTTTAAAAAAAAATTTGAAAATTTTTAAAAATTTTTTTGAAAATTTTTTAAAATTTTTTTGAAAATTTAAAAAAAAAAATTTTTATTTTTTTTATATTTTTTAATTTTTTTTAAATTTTATTTAATTTTTTAATTTTTTTTTAAATTTAAATTTTTTTTTTAATTTTTTACAAATTTTTTTTTTAATTTTTTTATATTTTTTTAAAAATTTGTTTTAATTTTTTAACAATTTTTAATTTTTATTTTATATTTTTATTTTTCTTTTATTTTACTTTTTTAACATTTTTAAATTTTAAATGTTTTTTTTAATTTTCTTATAATTTTTTTATTTTTTTTTAATTTTTAAATTTTTTAAATTTTTTTTAAATTCTTTTAAATTTTTTTTTAAATTTTAAAAATTTTTTTTGAAAATTTAAAAAATTTTTTTTTTTTTAATTTTTATTTAACTTTTTTTATTTTTTTTTAATTTTTTTAAATTTTTTGAAACATTTTATATGTTTTTTTTAATTTTCTTACAAATTTTTCATTTTTTTTAATTTTTAAAATTTTTAAAAATTTTTTTAAATTTTTTTGAAAATTTTTTAAAAATTTTTTGAAAATTTTTTAAAAATTTTTTTTAAAAAAATTGTTTTAATTTTTTTAAGAATTTTTTAATTTTTCTTTTAATTTTTTTTTCTTTTAAATTTTTGTATATTTTTTTATTTAAAATTTTTATTTTATTTTTTAAATTTTTTATTTTAATTTTTTTTAATTTTTTTAAAAAAAATTTTGAAAATTTTTTAAAAAAAATTTTGAAAATTTTTTAAAATTTTTTTGAAAATTTTTTTAATTTTTTTTAAATTTTTTTATATTTTTTAAAAATTTTTGTATATTTGTTTTATTTAAATTTTTTTTATATTTTAAAATTTTTTTATTTTTTTAAATTTTATTTAAACAAAATTTTGAAAATTTTTTGAACATTTTTTAAAATTTTTTTGAAAATTTAAAAAAAAATTTTTTTTAATTTTTTAAATTTTTTTTTTAAATTTTTATTTAACTTTTTTAATTTTTTTAAAAAAAATTGAAAATTAAAAAAAAAATTTTTTAATTTTTTTAAATTTTTTGAAAATTTTTAAAAAATTTTTTGAAAATTTTTAAAATTTTTTTTGAAAATTTAAAAAATTTTTTTTTTTTAAATTTTTATTTAACTTTTTTTATTTTTTTTTTAATTTTTTTAAATTTTTTTGAAAATTTTTTAAAATTTTTTTAAATTTTTTTTAAAATTTTTTTTTATATTTTTTATTTATTTTTTTTTAAATTTTTGATTAACTTTTTTTTAATTTTTAAAATTTTTTTAATTTTTTTTTAAATTTTTAAAATTTTTTAAATTTTTAAAAAAATTTTTTAAAATTTTTTTTAAAAAATTTGTTTTAATTTCTTAACAATTTTTAAATTTTTTTAAAATTTTATATTTGCTTTATTTTACTTTTTAAATTTTTTTTAAACATTTTATATGTTTTTTTTAATTTTCTTATAAATTTTTCATTTTTTTTAATTTTTAAAATTTTTAAAAATTTTTTAAAATTTTTTTGAAAATATTTTAAAAATTTTATGAAAATTTTTTAAAAATTTTTTTTAAAAAAATTGTTTTAATTTTTTTTAAGAATTTTTTAATTTTTTTTTAATTTTTTTTTCTTTTAAATTTTTGTATATTTTTTTATTTAAAATTTTTATTTTATTTTTTAAATTTTTTATTTTAATTTTTTTTAATTTTTTTGAAAAAAAATTTTGAAAATTTTTTTAAAATTTTTTGAAATTTTTTTTAAATTTTTTAAAATTTTTTTAAAATTTTTTTATATTTTTTTTAAATTTTTGTATATTTTTTTATTTAAATTTTTTCATATTTTAAAATTTTTTTATTTTTTTAATTTTTTTTAAAAAAAATTTTGAAAATTTTTTGAAAATTTTTTAAAAATTTTTTGAAAATTAAAAAAAAATTTTTTTTAGTTTTTTAAATTTTTTTTTTAAATTTTTATTTAACTTTTTTTTATTTTTTTTTATTTTTTAAAAAAAAATTTGAAAATTTTTAAAAAATTTTTTGAAATTTTTTTAAAATTTTTTTGAAAATTTAAAAAAAAATTTTTTATTTTTTTTATATTTTTTTTTAAATTTTATTTAATTTTTTAATTTTTTTTTAAATTTAATTTTTTTTTAATTTTTTACAAATTTTTTTTTAAATTTTTTTATATTTTTTTAAAAATTTGTTTTAATTTTTTAACAATTTTTAATTTTTATTTTATATTTTTATTTTTCTTTTATTTTACTTTTTTAACTTTTTTAAATTTTAAATGTTTTTTTTAATTTTCTTATAATTTTTTTATTTTTTTTTAATTTTTAAATTTTATAAATTTTTTTTAAATTCTTTTAAATTTTTTTTTTTAATTTTTAAAATTTTTTTTTTAATTTTTTGAAAATTTTTAAAAAATTTTTTGAAAATTTTAAAATTTTTTTGAATATTTAAAAAAATTTTTTTTTAATTTTTTAAAATTTTTTTTAAAAATTTTATTTAACTTTTTTAATTTTTTAAAAAAAAATTTGAAAATTTTAAAAAAAATTTCTCTATTTTTTATTTTATTTTAATTTTTTAAAAAAAATTATTTATTTTTGTTTTAAATTATTATTTTTTTAAATTTTTATTTGTTTATTTTTTTAAAATTTCTTTTATTTTTCTTTTAAATTTTTGTATATATTTTTTATTTTAATTTTTTTTTATAGTTTAAAATTTTTTTACTTTAATTTTTTTTTATTTTTTTAAAAATTTTTTAAAAATTTAAAAATTTTTTTTAATTTTTATTTTTCTTTTAAATTTTTGTATATTTTTTTTATTTAAAAATTCTTTTTTTATTTTTTAAATTTTTTTATTTTAATTTTTTTAATTTTTTTAAAAAAAAATTTGAAAATTTTTTAAAAAAAATTTTGAAAATTTTTTAAAAATTTTTTGAAAATTTTTTTAATTTTTTTAAATTTTTTTTATATTTTTTAAAAATTTTTGTATATTTGTTTTATTTAAATTTTTTTTATATTTTAAAATTTTTTTATATTTTTAAATTTTATTTAAACAAAATTTTGAATATTTTTTGAACATTTTTTAAAATTTTTTTGAAAATTTAAAAAAAAATTTTTTTTAATTTTTTAAATTTTTTTTTTAAATTTTTATTTAACTTTTTTAATTTTTTTAAAAAAAATTGAAAATTAAAAAAAAATTTTTTAATTTTTTTAAATTTTTTGAAAATTTTTAAAAATTTTTTTGAAAATTTTTATTTAACTTTTTTTATTTTTTTTTTAATTTTTTTAAATTTTTTTGAAAATTTTTTAAAATTTTTTTAAATTTTTTTTAAAAATTTTTTTTATATTTTTTATTTATTTTTTTTTAATTTTTGATTAACTTTTTTTTAATTTTTTAAAATTTTTTAAATTTTTTTTTAAATTTTTAAAATTTTTTAAATTTTTAAAAAATTTTTTTAAAATTTTTTTTAAAAAATTTGTTTTAATTTATTAACAATTTTTAAATTTGTTTTAAATTTTATATTTGTTTTATTTTACTTTTTACATTTTTTTAAACATTTTATATGTTTTTTTTAATTTTCTTATAAATTTTTCATTTTTTTTAATTTTTAAAATTTTTAAAAATTTTTTTAAATTTTTTTGAAAATTTTTTAAAAATTTTTTGAAAATTTTTTAAAATTTTTTTTTAAAAAATTGTTTTAATTTTTTTAAGAATTTTTTAATTTTTTTTTTAATTTTTTTTTTCTTTTAAATTTTTGTATATTTTTTTATTTAAAATTTTTATTTTATTTTTTAAATTTTTTATTTTAATTTTTTTTAATTTTTTTGAAAAAAAATTTTGAAAATTTTTTTAAAATTTTTTAAAATTTTTTTTAAATTTTTTAAAATTTTTTTAAAATTTTTTTATATTTTTTTTAAATTTTTGTATATTTTTTTATTTAAATTTTTTCATATTTTAAAATTTTTTTATTTTTTAATTTTTTTTTAAAAAAAATTTTGAAAATTTTTTGAAAATTTTTTAAAAATTTCTTGAAAATTAAAAAAAAAATTTTTTTAGTTTTTTTAAATTTTTTTAAAAATTTTTATTTAACTTTTTTTTATTTTTTTATTTTTTAAAAAAAAAATTTGAAAATTTTTAAAAATTTTTTGAAAATTTTTTAAAATTTTTTTGAAAATTTAAAAAAAAAATTTTTATTTTTTTTATATTTTTTAATTTTTTTTAAATTTTATTTAATTTTTTAATTTTTTTTTAAATTTAAATTTTTTTTTTAATTTTTTACAAATTTTTTTTTTAATTTTTTTATATTTTTTTAAAAATTTGTTTTAATTTTTTAACAATTTTTAATTTTTATTTTATATTTTTATTTTTCTTTTATTTTACTTTTTTAACATTTTTAAATTTTAAATGTTTTTTTTAATTTTCTTATAATTTTTTATTTTTTTTTAATTTTTAAATTTTTTAAATTTTTTTTTAAATTCTTTTAAATTTTTTTTTAAATTTTAAAAATTTTTTTTTGAAAATTTAAAAAATTTTTTTTTTTTTTTATTTTTATTTAACTTTTTTTATTTTTTTTTAATTTTTTTAAATTTTTTGAAACATTTTATATGTTTTTTTTAATTTTCTTACAAATTTTTCATTTTTTTTAATTTTTAAAATTTTTTAAAATTTTTTTAAATTTTTTTGAAAATTTTTTAAAAATTTTTTGAAAATTTTTTAAAAATTTTTTTTAAAAAAATTGTTTTAATTTTTTTAAGAATTTTTTAATTTTTCTTTTAATTTTTTTTTCTTTTAAATTTTTGTATATTTTTTTATTTAAAATTTTTATTTTATTTTTTAAATTTTTTATTTTAATTTTTTTTAATTTTTTTGAAAAAAAATTTTGAAAATTTTTTTAAAATTTTTTGAAATTTTTTTAAAATTTTTTGAAATTTTTTTTAAATTTTTTAAATTTTTTTTATATTTTTTTTAAATTTTTGTATATTTTTTTTATTTAAATTTTTTCATATTTTAAAATTTTTTTATTTTTTTAATTTTTTTTAAAGAAAATTTTGAAAATTTTTTGAAAATTTTTTAAAAAATTTTTGAAAATTAAAAAAAATTTTTTTTAATTTTTTAAATTTTTTTTTTAAATTTTTATTTAACCTTTTTTATTTTTTTTTAAATTTTTAAAAATTTTTTTTAAAATTTTTAAAAATTTTTTTGAAAATTTTTTAAAATTTTTTAAAATTTTTTTTAAAATTTTTTTTTATATTTTTTATTTATTTTTTTTTAAATTTTTGTTTAACTTTTTTTTAATTTTTAAAATTTTTTAAATTTTTTTTTAAATTTTTAAAATTTTTAAAATTTTTAAAAAATTTTTTTAAAATTTTTTTAATGATTTTTTAAAATTTTTTTAAAATTTTTTAATGATTTTTTAAAATTTTTTTAAAATTTTTTTAAAATTTATTTTAAAAAATTTGTTTTAATTTCTTAACAATTTTTAAATTTTTTTTAAATTATATATTTGTTTTATTTTACTTTTTAAATTTTTTTAAACATTTTATATGTTTTTTTTAATTTTCTTACAAATTTTCATTTTTTTTAATTTTTAAATTTTTAAATTTTTTTTTAAATTTTGGTTTAATTTTTTTAAAAAAAATTATTTATATTTTTTAAATTTTTTTCTTATTTTTTTTTAATTTTTTAAATTTTTTTTAAAATTTTTTTTAAATTTTAAACAAAAATTTTAAATTTTGTTTTATTTTTTGACAATTTTTTTACAATTTTCTTATTCATGTTTTTAAATTTTGTTCTTAATTTTTTAATTTGTTTTTAAAAAAATTGTTTTAATTTTTAAAATTTTTTTTTTAATTTTTATTTTTCTTTTATTTTACTTTTTTAATTTTTTAAATTTTAAATTTTTTTTAATTTTCTTATAATTTTTTAAAAATTTTTTTTAAATTTTTTAAAATTTTTTTTAAAATTTTTTAATTTTTTTAAAAATTTTTTTAAAATTTTTTTTAAAAAATTTTTTAAAATTTTTTTTAAAAAATTTTTTAAAATTTTTTTTAAAAAATTTGTTTTAATTTCTTAACAATTTTTAAATTTTTTTATAAAATTTTATATTTGTTTTATTTTACTTTTTAAATTTTTTAAAAATTTTATATGTTTTTTTAATTTTCTTATAAATTTTTATTTTTTTTTAATTTTTAAAATTTTTAAAATTTTTTTAAATTTTTTTGAAAATTTTTTAAAAATTTTTTGAAAATTTTTTAAAAATTTTTTTTAAAAAAATTGTTTTAATTTTTTTAAGAATTTTTTAATTTTTCTTTTAATTTTTTTTTCTTTTAAATTTTTGTATATTTTTTTATTTAAAATTTTTATTTTATTTTTTAAATTTTTTATTTTAATTTTTTTTAATTTTTTTGAAAAAAAATTTTGAAAATTTTTTGAAAATTTTTTAAAATTTTTAAAAATTTTTTTTTAAATTTTTTTTTATATTTTTTATTTATTTTTTTTTAAATTTTTGTTTAACTTTTTTTTAATTTTTAAAATTTTTTAAAATTTTTTTTAAATTTTTAAAATTTTTAAAATTTTTAAAAAATTTTTTTAAAATTTTTTTAATGATTTTTTTAAAATTTTTTTAAAATTTTTTTAATGATTTTTTAAATTTTTTTATAAAATTTTATATTTGTTTTATTTTACTTTTTAAATTTTTTTAAAATTTTATATGTTTTTTTTAATTTTCTTATAAATTTTTTATTTTTTTTTAATTTTTTAATTTTTTTTTAACTTTTTAAAATTTTTTTATTTTTTTTAAAAAAAATTAAAAAAATTTTTTAAATTTTTTGAAAATTTTTAAAATTTTTTTTATATTTTTTAAAAATTTTTGTATATTTTTTTTATTTAAATTTTTTTATATTCTAATATTTTTTTATTTTTTTAAAATTTTTTTAAAACAAAATTTTGAAAATTTTTTGAACATTTTTAAAATTTTTTTTGAATATTTAAAAAATTTTTTTTTAATTTTTTTAAAATTTTTTTTAAAATTTTATTTAACTTTTTTTAATTTTTTAAAAAAAAATTTGAAAATTTTAAAAAAAATTTCTCTATTTTTTATTTTATTTTAATTTTTAAAAAAATTATTTATTTTTGTTTTAAATTATTATTTTTTTAAATTTTTATTTGTTTATTTTTTTTAAATTTCTTTTATTTTTCTTTTAAATTTTTGTATATTTTTTTTATTTTAATTTTTTTTTATAGTTTAAAATTTTTTTACTTTAATTTTTTTTATTTTTTTAAAATTTTTTTTTTTAATTTTTTAAATTTTTTTTTTAATTTTTTTAAAAATTTTTTTTTAATTTTTTAAAATTTTTTTGAAAATTTGTTTAATTTTTAAAATTTTTTTATATTTTTTTTAAATTTTTGTATATTTTTTTATTTAAATTTTTTCATATTTTAAAATTTTTTTATTTTTTTAATTTTTTTTAAAAAAAATTTTGAAAATTTTTTGAAAATTTTTTAAAAATTTTTTGAAAATTAAAAAAAAATTTTTTTTAGTTTTTTAAATTTTTTTTTAAATTTTTATTTAACTTTTTTTATTTTTTTTTATTTTTTAAAAAAAAATTTGAAAATTTTTAAAAAATTTTTTGAAATTTTTTTAAAATTTTTTTGAAAATTTAAAAAAAAATTTTTTATTTTTTTATATTTTTTTTTAAATTTTATTTAATTTTTTAATTTTTTTTAAATTTAATTTTTTTTTTAATTTTTTACAAATTTTTTTTTTAATTTTTTTATATTTTTTTAAAAATTTGTTTTAATTTTTTAACAATTTTTAATTTTTATTTTATATTTTATTTTTCTTTTATTTTACTTTTTTAACTTTTTTAAATTTTAAATGTTTTTTTAATTTTCTTATAATTTTTTTATTTTTTTTAATTTTTAAATTTTATAAATTTTTTTTAAATTCTTTTAAATTTTTTTTTTTAATTTTTAAAATTTTTTTTTTAATTTTTTGAAAATTTTTTAAAAAATTTTTTGAAAATTTTAAAATTTTTTTTGAATATTTAAAAAAATTTTTTTTTAATTTTTTAAAATTTTTTTTAAAATTTTATTTAACTTTTTTTAATTTTTTAAAAAAAAATTTGAAAATTTTAAAAAAAATTTCTCTATTTTTTATTTTATTTTAATTTTTTAAAAAAAATTATTTATTTTTGTTTTAAATTATTATTTTTTTAAATTTTTATTTGTTTATTTTTTTAAAATTTCTTTTATTTTTCTTTTAAATTTTTGTATATATTTTTTATTTTAATTTTTTTTATAGTTTAAAATTTTTTTACTTTAATTTTTTTTTATTTTTTTAAAAATTTTTTAAAAATTTAAAAATTTTTTTTTAATTTTTATTTTTCTTTTAAATTTTTGTATATTTTTTTTATTTAAAAATTCTTTTTTTATTTTTTAAATTTTTTTATTTTAATTTTTTTTAATTTTTTTAAAAAAAAATTTGAAAATTTTTTAAAAAAAATTTTGAAAATTTTTAAAAATTTTTTGAAAATTTTTTTAATTTTTTTAAATTTTTTTTATATTTTTTAAAAATTTTTGTATATTTGTTTTATTTAAATTTTTTTTATATTTTAAAATTTTTTTATTTTTTTAAATTTTATTTAAACAAAATTTTGAATATTTTTTGAACATTTTTTAAAATTTTTTTGAAAATTTAAAAAAAAAATTTTTTAATTTTTTAAATTTTTTTTTAAAATTTTTATTTAACTTTTTTAATTTTTTTAAAAAAAATTGAAAATTAAAAAAAAATTTTTTAATTTTTTTAAATTTTTTGAAAATTTTTAAAAATTTTTTTGAAAATTTTTATTTTAACTTTTTTTATTTTTTTTTAATTTTTTTAAATTTTTTTGAAAATTTTTTAAAATTTTTTTAAATTTTTTTAAAAATTTTTTTTATATTTTTTATTTATTTTTTTTTTAATTTTTGATTAACTTTTTTTTAATTTTTAAAATTTTTTAAATTTTTTTTAAATTTTTAAAATTTTTTAAATTTTTAAAAAATTTTTTTAAAATTTTTTTTAAAAAATTTGTTTTAATTTATTAACAATTTTTAAATTTGTTTTAAATTTTATATTTGTTTTATTTTACTTTTTACATTTTTTTAAACATTTTATATGTTTTTTTTAATTTTCTTATAAATTTTTCATTTTTTTTAATTTTTAAAATTTTTAAAAATTTTTTTAAATTTTTTTGAAAATTTTTTAAAAATTTTTTGAAAATTTTTTAAAATTTTTTTTTAAAAAAATTGTTTTAATTTTTTTAAGAATTTTTTAATTTTTTTTTAATTTTTTTTTTCTTTTAAATTTTTGTATATTTTTTTATTTAAAATTTTTATTTTATTTTTTAAATTTTTTATTTTAATTTTTTTTAATTTTTTTGAAAAAAAATTTTGAAAATTTTTTTAAAATTTTTTAAAATTTTTTTAAATTTTTTAAAATTTTTTTTAAAATTTTTTATATTTTTTTAAATTTTTGTATATTTTTTTATTTAAATTTTTTCATATTTTAAAATTTTTTTATTTTTTTAATTTTTTTTAAAAAAAATTTTGAAAATTTTTTGAAAATTTTTTAAAAATTTCTTGAAAATTAAAAAAAAAATTTTTTTAGTTTTTTTAAATTTTTTTAAAAATTTTTATTTAACTTTTTTTTATTTTTTTTATTTTTTAAAAAAAAATTTGAAAATTTTTAAAAATTTTTTTGAAAATTTTTTAAAATTTTTTTGAAAATTTAAAAAAAAAAATTTTTATTTTTTTTATATTTTTTAATTTTTTTTAAATTTTATTTAATTTTTTAATTTTTTTTTAAAATTTAAATTTTTTTTTTAATTTTTTACAAATTTTTTTTTAATTTTTTTATATTTTTTTAAAAATTTGTTTTAATTTTTTAACAATTTTTAATTTTTATTTTATATTTTTATTTTTCTTTTATTTTACTTTTTTAACATTTTTAAATTTTAAATGTTTTTTTAATTTTCTTATAATTTTTTTATTTTTTTTTAATTTTTAAATTTTTTAAATTTTTTTTAAATTCTTTTAAATTTTTTTTTAAATTTTAAAAATTTTTTTTGAAAATTTAAAAAATTTTTTTTTTTTAATTTTTATTTAACTTTTTTTATTTTTTTTTAATTTTTTTAAATTTTTTGAAACATTTTATATGTTTTTTTTAATTTT
>NW_027487587.1:5000-14357 GCF_050908995.1 Andrena cerasifolii | reverse complement strand
TGACCGACCGACCGACCGACGGACTGACTGACCGACTGACCGACTGACCGACCTACCGACTGACCGACCGACGGACTGACTGACTGACTGACCGACTGACCGACTGACCGACCGACCGACCGACCGACCGACCGACCGACCGACCGACCGACCGACCGAACGACCAACCGACTGACCGACCGACCGACCGAACGACCGACCGAACGACCGACCGACCGACCGACCGACGGACTGACTGACCGACTGACCGACCGACCGGCCGACCGACCGACCGACCGACCGACCGACGGACTGACTGATCGACTGACCGACTGACCGACTGACCGACCGACCGACCGACCGACCGACGGACTGACTGATCGACTGACCGACTGACCGACCGACCGACCGAACGACCGACCGAACGACCGACCGACCGACCGACCGACGGACTGACTGACCGACTGACCGACTGACCGACCAACTGACCGACTGACCGACCGACCGAACGACCGACCGAACGACCGACCGACCGACCGACCGTCGGACTGACTGACCGACTGACCGACTGACCGACCAACTGACCGACTGACCGACCGACCGACCGACCGACTGACCGACTGACCGACCGACCGACCGACGGACTGACTGACCGACTGACCGACTGACCGACCGACCGACTGACCGACCGACGGACTGACTGACCGACTGACCGACTGACCGACTGACCGACTGACCGACCGACCGACCGACGGACTGACTGACCGACTGACCGACTGACCGACCGACCGACCGAACGACCGACCGAACGACCGACCGACCGACCGACCGACGGACTGACTGACCGACTGACCGACTGACCGACTGACCGACTGACCGACTGACCGACTGACCGACCGACCGGTCGACCGACCGACCGACTGACCGACTGACCGACCGACCGACCGAACGACCGACCGAACGACCGATCGACCGACCGACCGACGGACTGACTGACCGACTGACCGACTGACCGACCAACTGACCGACTGACCGACCGACCGACCGACCGACTGACCGACTGACCGACCGACCGACCGACGGACTGACTGACCGACTGACGGACTGACTGACCAACTGACCGACTGACCTACGGACTGACTGACCGACCGACCGACCGACCGACCGACCGACCGACCCGACCGACCGACCGACCGACCGACCGACCGACCGACCGACCGACCGACCGACCGACGGACCGACGGACTGACTGACCAACTGACCGACTGACCTACGGACTGACTGACCGACCGACCGACCGACCGACCGACCGACCGACGGACCGACGGACTGACTGAACGACTGACCGACTGACCGACCGACCGACCGAACGACTGACCGAACGACCGACCGACCGACCGACCGACGGACTGACCCACCGACCGACCGACCGACCGCCGACCGACCGACCGACCGACGCGACCCGACCGACCGACCGCCGACCGACCGACCGACGCGGACTGACTGATCGACTGACCGACTGACCGACCGACCGACCGAACGACCGACCGAACGACCGACCGACCGACCGACCGACCGACGGACTGACTGACCGACTGACCGACTGATCGACCAACTGACCGACTAACCGACCGACCGACGGACTGACTGACCGACTGACCGACTGACCGACCGACCGACCGAACGACCGACCGAACGACCGACCGACCGACCGACCGACCGACGGACTGACTGACCGACTGACCGACTGACCGACTGACCGACTGAACGACTGACCGACCGACCGACGGACCGACCGACGGACTGACTGACCGTCTGACCGACTGACCGACTGACCGACTGACCGACGGACCGACCGACCGACCGACCGACCGACCGACCGACCGACCGACCGACCGACCGACCGACCGACCGACCGACCGACCGACCGACGGACTGACTGACCGACTGACCGACCGACCGGCCGACCGACCGACCGACCGACCGACCGACGGACTGACTGATCGACTGACCGACTGACCGACTGACCGACCGACCGACCGACCGACCGACGGACTGACTGATCGACTGACCGACTGACCGACCGACCGACCGAACGACCGACCGAACGACCGACCGACCGACCGACCGACGGACTGACTGACCGACTGACCGACTGACCGACCAACTGACCGACTGACCGACCGACCGACCGACCGACTGACCGACTGACCGACCGACCGACCGACGGACTGACTGACCGACTGACCGACTGACCGACCGACCGACTGACCGACCGACGGACTGACTGACCGACTGACCGACTGACCGACTGACCGACTGACCGACCGACCGACCGACGGACTGACTGACCGACTGACCGACTGACCGACCGACCGACCGAACGACCGACCGAACGACCGACCGACCGACCGACCGACGGACTGACTGACCGACTGACCGACTGACCGACTGACCGACTGACCGACTGACCGACTGACCGACCGACCGGTCGACCGACCGACCGACTGACCGACTGACCGACCGACCGACCGAACGACCGACCGAACGACCGATCGACCGACCGACCGACGGACTGACTGACCGACTGACCGACTGACCGACCAACTGACCGACTGACCGACCGACCGACCGACCGACTGACCGACTGACCGACCGACCGACCGACGGACTGACTGACCGACTGACGGACTGACTGACCAACTGACCGACTGACCTACGGACTGACTGACCGACCGACCGACCGACCGACCGACCGACCGACCGACCGACCGACCGACCGACCGACCGACCGACCGACCGACCGACCGACCGACCGACCGACGGACCGACGGACTGACTGACCAACTGACCGACTGACCTACGGACTGACTGACCGACCGACCGACCGACCGACCGACCGACCGACGGACCGACGGACTGACTGAACGACTGACCGACTGACCGACCGACCGACCGAACGACTGACCGAACGACCGACCGACCGACCGACCGACGGACTGACCCACCGACCGACCGACCGACCGACCGACCGACCGACCGACCGACCGACCGACCGACCGACCGACCGACCGACCGACGGACTGACTGATCGACTGACCGACTGACCGACCGACCGACCAACTGACCGACTGACCGACCGACCGACCGACCGACCGACGGACTGACTGATCGACTGACCGACTGACCGACCGACCTACCGAACGACCGACCGAACGACCGACCGACCGACCGACCGACCGACGGACTGACTGACCGACTGACCGACTGACCGACCAACTGACCGACTAACCGACCGACCGACCGACCGACCGACTGACCGACTGACCGACCGACCGACCGACGGACTGACTGACCGACTGACCGACTGACCGACCGACCGACCGAACGACCGACCGAACGACCGACCGACCGACGGACCGACTGACCGACTGACCGACCGACCGAACGACCGACCGAACGACCGACCGACCGACCGACCGACGGACTGACTGACCGACTGACCGACCGACCGGCCGACCGACCGACCGACCGACCGACGGACTGACTGATCGACTGACCGACTGACCGGCCGACCGACCGACCGACCGACCGACCGACGGACTGACCGACCGACGGACTGACTGACCGACTGACCGACTGACCGACTGACCGACCGACCGGCCGACCGACTGACCGACCGACTGACCGACTGACCGACCGACCGACCGACCGACCGACCGACCGACCGACCGACCGACCGACCGACGGACTGACTGACCGACTGAACGACTGACCGACCGACCGACCGACCGACCGACGGACCGACGGACTGACTGACCGACTGACCGACTGACCGACCGACCGACCGAACGACTGACCGAACGACCGACCGACCGACGGACCGACTGACCGACTGACCGACCGACCGAACGACCGACCGAACGACCGACCGACCGACCGACCGACCGACGGACTGACTGACCGACTGACCGACCGACCGGCCGACCGACCGACCGACCGACCGACGGACTGACTGATCGACTGACCGACTGACCGACTGACCGACTGACCGACCGACCGACCGACCGACCGACGGACTGACTGATCGACTGACCGACTGACCGACCGACCGACCGAACGACCGACCGACACGACCGACCGACGACCAACCGACTGACCGACCGACCGACCGAACGACCGACCGAACGACCGACCGACCGACCGACCGACGGACTGACTGACCGACCGACCGACCGAACGACCGACCGAACGACCGATCGACCGACCGACCGACGGACTGACTGACCGACTGACCGACTGACCGACCAACTGACCGACTGACCGACCGACCGACCGACCGACTGACCGACTGACCGACCGACCGACCGACGGACTGACTGACCGACTGACGGACTGACTGACCAACTGATCGACTGACCTACGGACTGACTGACCGACCGACCGACCGACTGACCGACTGACCGACCGACCGACCGACGGACTGACTGACCGACTGACCGACTGACCGACCTACCGACTGACCGACCGACGGACTGACTGACTGACTGACCGACTGACCGACTGACCGACCGACCGACCGACCGACCGACCGACCGACCGACCGACCGACCGACCGAACGACCAACCGACTGACCGACCGACCGACCGAACGACCGACCGAACGACCGACCGACCGACCGACCGACGGACTGACTGACCGACTGACCGACCGACCGGCCGACCGACCGACCGACCGACCGACCGACGGACTGACTGATCGACTGACCGACTGACCGACTGACCGACCGACCGACCGACCGACCGACGGACTGACTGATCGACTGACCGACTGACCGACCGACCGACCGAACGACCGACCGAACGACCGACCGACCGACCGACCGACGGACTGACTGACCGACTGACCGACTGACCGACCAACTGACCGACTGACCGACCGACCGAACGACCGACCGAACGACCGACCGACCGACCGACCGTCGGACTGACTGACCGACTGACCGACTGACCGACCAACTGACCGACTGACCGACCGACCGACCGACCGACTGACCGACTGACCGACCGACCGACCGACGGACTGACTGACCGACTGACCGACTGACCGACCGACCGACTGACCGACCGACGGACTGACTGACCGACTGACCGACTGACCGACTGACCGACTGACCGACCGACCGACCGACGGACTGACTGACCGACTGACCGACTGACCGACCGACCGACCGAACGACCGACCGAACGACCGACCGACCGACCGACCGACGGACTGACTGACCGACTGACCGACTGACCGACTGACCGACTGACCGACTGACCGACTGACCGACCGACCGGTCGACCGACCGACCGACTGACCGACTGACCGACCGAACGACCGACCGAACGACCGATCGACCGACCGACCGACGGACTGACTGACCGACTGACCGACTGACCGACCAACTGACCGACTGACCGACCGACCGACCGACCGACTGACCGACTGACCGACCGACCGACCGACGGACTGACTGACCGACTGACGGACTGACTGACCAACTGACCGACTGACCTACGGACTGACTGACCGACCGACCGACCGACCGACCGACCGACCGACCGACCGACCGACCGACCGACCGACCGACCGACCGACCGACCGACCGACCGACCGACCGACGGACCGACGGACTGACTGACCAACTGACCGACTGACCTACGGACTGACTGACCGACCGACCGACCGACCGACCGACCGACCGACGGACCGACGGACTGACTGAACGACTGACCGACTGACCGACCGACCGACCGAACGACTGACCGAACGACCGACCGACCGACCGACCGACGGACTGACCCACCGACCGACCGACCGACCGACCGACCGACCGACCGACCGACCGACCGACCGACCGACCGACCGACCGACCGACGGACTGACTGATCGACTGACCGACTGACCGACCGACCGACCGAACGACCGACCGAACGACCGACCGACCGACCGACCGACCGACGGACTGACTGACCGACTGACCGACTGATCGACCAACTGACCGACTAACCGACCGACCGACGGACTGACTGACCGACTGACCGACTGACCGACCGACCGACCGAACGACCGACCGAACGACCGACCGACCGACCGACCGACCGACGGACTGACTGACCGACTGACCGACTGACCGACTGACCGACTGAACGACTGACCGACCGACCGACGGACCGACCGACGGACTGACTGACCGTCTGACCGACTGACCGACTGACCGACTGACCGACGGACCGACCGACCGACCGACCGACCGACCGACCGACCGACCGACCGACCGACCGACCGACCGACCGACCGACCGACCGACCGACCGACCGACGGACTGACTGACCGACTGACCGACCGACCGGCCGACCGACCGACCGACCGACCGACCGACGGACTGACTGATCGACTGACCGACTGACCGACTGACCGACCGACCGACCGACCGACCGACGGACTGACTGATCGACTGACCGACTGACCGACCGACCGACCGAACGACCGACCGAACGACCGACCGACCGACCGACCGACGGACTGACTGACCGACTGACCGACTGACCGACCAACTGACCGACTGACCGACCGACCGACCGACCGACTGACCGACTGACCGACCGACCGACCGACGGACTGACTGACCGACTGACCGACTGACCGACCGACCGACTGACCGACCGACGGACTGACTGACCGACTGACCGACTGACCGACTGACCGACTGACCGACCGACCGACCGACGGACTGACTGACCGACTGACCGACTGACCGACCGACCGACCGAACGACCGACCGAACGACCGACCGACCGACCGACCGACGGACTGACTGACCGACTGACCGACTGACCGACTGACCGACTGACCGACTGACCGACTGACCGACCGACCGGTCGACCGACCGACCGACTGACCGACTGACCGACCGACCGACCGAACGACCGACCGAACGACCGATCGACCGACCGACCGACGGACTGACTGACCGACTGACCGACTGACCGACCAACTGACCGACTGACCGACCGACCGACCGACCGACTGACCGACTGACCGACCGACCGACCGACGGACTGACTGACCGACTGACGGACTGACTGACCAACTGACCGACTGACCTACGGACTGACTGACCGACCGACCGACCGACCGACCGACCGACCGACCGACCGACCGACCGACCGACCGACCGACCGACCGACCGACCGACCGACCGACCGACCGACCGACCGACGGACCGACGGACTGACTGACCAACTGACCGACTGACCTACGGACTGACTGACCGACCGACCGACCGACCGACCGACCGACCGACGGACCGACGGACTGACTGAACGACTGACCGACTGACCGACCGACCGACCGAACGACTGACCGAACGACCGACCGACCGACCGACCGACGGACTGACCCACCGACCGACCGACCGACCGACCGACCGACCGACCGACCGACCGACCGACCGACCGACCGACCGACCGACCGACGGACTGACTGATCGACTGACCGACTGACCGACCGACCGACCGAACGACCGACCGAACGACCGACCGACCGACCGACCGACCGACGGACTGACTGACCGACTGACCGACTGACCGACCAACTGACCGACTGACCGACCGACCGACCGACCGACTGACCGACTGACCGACCGACCGACCGACGGACTGACTGACCGACTGACCGACTGACCGACCGACCGACTGACCGACCGACGGACTGACTGACCGACTGACCGACTGACCGACTGACCGACTGACCGACCGACCGACCGACGGACTGACTGACCGACTGACCGACTGACCGACCGACCGACCGAACGACCGACCGAACGACCGACCGACCGACCGACCGACGGACTGACTGACCGACTGACCGACTGACCGACTGACCGACTGACCGACTGACCGACTGACCGACCGACCGGTCGACCGACCGACCGACTGACCGACTGACCGACCGACCGACCGAACGACCGACCGAACGACCGATCGACCGACCGACCGACGGACTGACTGACCGACTGACCGACTGACCGACCAACTGACCGACTGACCGACCGACCGACCGACCGACTGACCGACTGACCGACCGACCGACCGACGGACTGACTGACCGACTGACGGACTGACTGACCAACTGACCGACTGACCTACGGACTGACTGACCGACCGACCGACCGACCGACCGACCGACCGACCGACCGACCGACCGACCGACCGACCGACCGACCGACCGACCGACCGACCGACCGACGGACCGACGGACTGACTGACCAACTGACCGACTGACCTACGGACTGACTGACCGACCGACCGACCGACCGACCGACCGACCGACGGACCGACGGACTGACTGAACGACTGACCGACTGACCGACCGACCGACCGAACGACTGACCGAACGACCGACCGACCGACCGACCGACGGACTGACCCACCGACCGACCGACCGACCGACCGACCGACCGACCGACCGACCGACCGACCGACCGACCGACCGACCGACCGACGGACTGACTGATCGACTGACCGACTGACCGACCGACCGACCGAACGACCGACCGAACGACCGACCGACCGACCGACCGACTGACCGACCGACCGACCGAACGACCGACCGAACGACCGACCGACCGACCGACCGACCGACGGACTGACTGACCGACTGACCGACTGATCGACCAACTGACCGACTAACCGACCGACCGACGGACTGACTGACCGACTGACCGACTGACCGACCGACCGACCGAACGACCGACCGAACGACCGACCGACCGACCGACCGACCGACGGACTGACTGACCGACTGACCGACTGACCGACTGACCGACTGAACGACTGACCGACCGACCGACCGACCGACCGACCGACGGACCGACCGACCGACCGACCGACCGACCGACCGACCGACCGACGGACCGACCGACGGACTGACTGACCGTCTGACCGACTGACCGACTGACCGACTGACCGACGGACCGACCGACCGACCGACCGACCGACCGAACGACCAACCGACCGACCGACCGACCGACCGACCGACCGACCGACCGACCGACCGACCGACCGACCGACCGACCGACCGACCGACCGACGGACTGACTGACCGTCTGACCGACTGACCGACTGACCGACTGACCGACCGACCGACCGACCGACCGACCGACTGACCGACCGACCGACCGACCGACCGAACGACCGACCGAACGACCGACCGACCGACCGACCGACGGACTGACTGACCGACTGACCGACTGACCGACTGACCGACTGACCGACTGACCGACTGACCGACCGACCGGTCGACCGACCGACCGACTGACCGACTGACCG
>NW_027487586.1:0-14360 GCF_050908995.1 Andrena cerasifolii | reverse complement strand
CGAACCAACGAACCAACGAACCAACGAACCAACGAACCAACGAACCAACGAACAAACGAACAAACGAAAAAAGAAAGAAAGAAAATAAAGAAACAAACGAACCAACGAACCAACGAACCAACGAACCAACGAACCAACGAACCAACGAACCAACGAACCAACGAACCAACGAACCAACGAACCAACGAACCAACGAACCAACGAACCAACGAACCAACGAACCAACGAACCAACGAACCAACGAACCAACGAACCAACGAACCAACGAACCAACGAACCAACGAACCAACGAACCAACGAACCAACGAACCAACGAACAAACGAACCAACGAACCAACGAAACAACGAACCAACGAACCAACGAACCAACGAACCAACGAACCAACCAACCAACGAACCAACGAACCAACGAACAAACGAACCAACGAACCAACGAACCAACGAACCAACGAACCAACGAACCAACGAACCAACGAACCAACGAACCAACCAACCAACGAACAAACGAACAAACGAACAAACAAACAAACGAACAAAGAAAGAAAGAAACAAAGAAGCAAACGAACCAACGAACCAACGAACCAACGAACCAACGAACCAACGAACCAACGAACCAACGAACCAACGAACCAACGAACCAACGAACCAACGAACCACCGAACCAACGAACCAACGAATCAACGAACCAACGAACCAACGAACCAACGAACCAACGAACCAACGAACCAACGACCCAGCGAACAAACGAACAAACGAACACAGAAAGAAAGAAACAAAGAAACAAACGAACCAACGAACCAACGAACCAACGAACCAACGAACCAACGAACCAACGAACCAACGAACCAACGAACCAACGAACAAACGAACAAACGAACCAACGAACCAACGAACCAACGAACCAACGAACCAACGAACCAACGAACAAACGAACAAACGAACAAACAAACAAACGAACAAAGAAAGAAAGAAACAAAGAAGCAAACGAACCAACGAACCAACGAACCAACGAACCAACGAACCAACGAACCAACGAACCAACGAACCAACGAACCAACGAACCAACGAACCACCGAACCAACGAACCAACGAATCAACGAACCAACGAACCAACGAACCAACGAACCAACGAACCAACGAACCAACGAACCAACGAACCAACGACCCAGCGAACAAACGAGCAAACGAACAAAGAAAGAAAGAAACAAAGAAACAAACGAACCAACGAACCAACGAACCAACGAACCAACGAACCAACGAACCAACGAACCAACGAACCACCGAACCAACGAACCAACGAACCAACGAACCAACGAACCAACGAACCAACGAACCAACGAACCAACGAACCAACGAACCAGCGAAGAAACGAACAAACGAACCAACGAATAAACGAACAAACGAACAAAGAAAGAAAGAAACAAAGAAACAAACGAACCAACGAACCAACGAACCAACGAACCAACGAACCAACGAACCAACGAACCAACGAACCAACGAACCAACGAACCAACGAACCAACGAACCAACGAACCAACGAACCAACGAACCAACGAACCAACGAAACAACGAACCAGCGAACAAACGAACAAACGAACCAACGAACAAACGAACAAACGAACAAAGAAAGAAAGAAACATAGAAACAAACGAACCAACGAACCAACGAACCAACGAACCAACGAACCAACGAACCAACGAACCAACGAACCAAAGAACCAACGAACCAACGAACCAACGAACCAACGAACCAACGAACCAGCGAACCAACGAACCAACGAACCAACGAACCAACGAACCAACGAACCAACGAACCAACGAACCAACGAACCAACGAACCAACGAACAAACGAACCAACGAACCAACGAACCAACGAACCAACGAACCAACGAACCAACGAACCAACGAACCAACGAACCAACGAACCAACGAACCAACGAACCAACGAACCAACGAACAAACGAACCAACGAACCAATGAACCAACGATCCAACGAACCAACGAACCAACGAACCAACAACCAACGAATCAACGAACCAACGAACCAACGAACCAACGAACCAACGAACCAACGAACCAACGAACCAACGAACCAACGAACAAACGAACCAACGAACCAACGAATCAACGAACAAACGAACAAACAAACAAACAAACAAACGAACAAAGAAAGAAAGAAACAAAGAAGCAAACGAACCAACGAACCAACGAACCAACGAACCAACGAACCAACGAACCAACGAACCAACGAACCAACGAACCAGCGAACAAACGAACAAACGAACCAACGAACAAACGAACAAACGAAAAAAGAAAGAAAGAAATAAAGAAACAAACGAACCAACGAACCAACGAACCAACGAGCAAACGAACCAACGAACCAACGAACAAACGAACCAACGAACCAACGAACCAACGAACCAACGAACCAACGAACCAACGAACCAACGAACAAACGAACCAACGAACAAACGAACAAACGAACAAAGAAAGAAAGAAACAAAGAAACAAACGAACCAACGAACAAACGAACAAACGAACCAACGAACCAACGAACCAACGAACCAACGAACCAACGAACCAACGAACCAACGAACCAACGAACCAACGAACCAACGAACCAACGAACCAACGAACCAACGAACCAACGAACCAACGAACCAACGAACCAACGAACCAGCGAACAAACGAACAAACGAACCAACGAACAAACGAACAAACGAAAAAAGAAAGAAAGAAATAAAGAAACAAACGAACCAACGAACCAACGAACCAACGAACCAACGAACCAACGAACCAACGAACCAACGAACCAACGAACCAACGAACCAACGAACCAACGAACCAACGAACCAACGAACCAACGAACCAACGAACCAACGAACAAACGAACCAACGAACCAACGAAACAACGAACCAACGAACCAACGAACCAACGAACCAACGAACCAACCAACCAACGAACCAACGAACCAACGAACAAACGAACCAACGAACCAACGAACCAACGAACCAACGAACCAACGAACCAACGAACCAACGAACCAACGAACCAACGAACAAACGAACAAACGAGCAAACAAACAAACGAACAAAGAAAGAAAGAAACAAAGAAGCAAACGAACCAACGAACCAACGAACCAACGAACCAACGAACCAACGAACCAACGAACCAACGAACCAACGAACCAACGAACCACCGAACCAACGAACCAACGAATCAACGAACCAACGAACCAACGAACCAACGAAACAACGAACCAACGAACCAACGAACCAACGAACCAACGAACCAACGACCCAGCGAACAAACGAACAAACGAACAAAGAAAGAAAAGAAACAATGAAACAAACGAACCAACGAACCAACGAACCAACGAACCAACGAACCAACGAACCAACGAACCAACGAACCAACGAACAAAGAAAGAAAGAAACAAAGAAACAAACGCACCAACGAACCAACGAACCAACGAACCAACGAACCAACGAACCAACGAACCAACGAACCAACGAACCAACGAACCAACGAACAAAGAAAGAAAGAAACAAAGAAACAAACGAACCAACGAACCAACGAACCAACGAACCAACGAACCAACGACCCAGCGAACAAACGAACCAACGAACCAACGAACCACCGAACCAACGAACCAACGAATCAACGAACCAACGAACCAACGAACCAACGAACCACCGAACCAACGAACCAACGAACCACCGAACCAACGAACCAACGAACCAACGAACCAACGAACCAACGAACCAACGAACCAACGAACCAACGAACCAACGAACCAACGAACCAACGAAAAAACGAACAAACGAACAAAGAAAGAAAGAAACAAAGAAGCAAACGAACCAACGAACCAACGAACCAACGAACCAACGAAACAACGAACCAACGAACCAACGAACCAACGAACAAAGAAAGAAAGAAACAAAGAAACAAACGAACCAACGAACCAACGAACCAACGAACCAACGAACCAACGAACCAACGAACCAACGAACCAACGAACCAACGAACCAACGAACCAACGAACCAACGAACCAACGAAAAAACGAACAAACGAACAAACAAACAAACGAACAAAGAAAGAAAGAAACAAAGAAGCAAACGAACCAACGAACCAACGAACCAACGAACCAACGAAACAACGAACCAACGAACCAACGAACCAACGAACCAACGAACCAACGAACCAACGACCCAGCGAACAAACGAACAAACGAACAAACAAACAAACGAACAAAGAAAGAAAGAAACAAAGAAGCAAACGAACCAACGAACCAACGAACCAACGAACCAACGAAACAACGAACCAACGAACCAACGAACCAACGAACAAAGAAAGAAAGAAACAAAGAAACAAACGAACCAACGAACCAACGAACCAACGAACCAACCAACCAACGAAGCAACGAACCAACGAACCAACGAACCAACGAACCAACGAACCAACGAACCAACGAACCAACGACCCAGCGAACAAACGAACAAACGAACAAAGAAAGAAAGAAACAATGAAACAAACGAACCAACGAACCAACGAACCAACGAACCAACGACCCAGCGAACAAACGAACAAACGAACACAGAAAGAAAGAAACAAAGAAACAAACGAACCAACGAACCAACGAACCAACGAACCAACGAACCAACGAACCAACGAACCAACGAACCAACGAACCAACGAACAAACGAACAAACGAACCAACGAACCAACGAACCAACGAACCAACGAACCAACGAACCAACGAACAAACGAACAAACGAACAAACAAACAAACGAACAAAGAAAGAAAGAAACAAAGAAGCAAACGAACCAACGAACCAACGAACCAACGAACCAACGAACCAACGAACCAACGAACCAACGAACCAACGAACCAACGAACCACCGAAGCAACGAACCAACGAATCAACGAACCAACGAACCAACGAACCAACGAACCAACGAACCAACGAACCAACGAACCAACGAACCAACGACCCAGCGAACAAACGAACAAACGAACAAAGAAAGAAAGAATCAATGAAACAAACGAACCAACGAACCAACGAACCAACGAACCAACGAACCAACGAACCAACGAACCAACGAACCAACGAACCAACGAACCAACGAACCAACGAACCAACGAACAAAGAAAGAAAGAAACAAAGAAACAAACGAACCAACGAACCAACGAACCAACGAACCAACGAACCAACGACCCAGCGAACAAACGAACCAACGAACCAACGAACCACCGAACCAACGAACCAACGAATCAACGAACCAACGAACCAACGAACCAACGAACCACCGAACCAACGAACCAACGAACCACCGAACCAACGAACCAACGAACCAACGAACCAACGAACCAACGAACCAACGAACCAACGAACCAACGAACCAACGAAAAAACGAACAAACGAACAAACAAACAAACGAACAAAGAAAGAAAGAAACAAAGAAGCAAACGAACCAACGAACCAACGAACCAACGAACCAACGAAACAACGAACCAACGAACCAACGAACCAACGAACAAAGAAAGAAAGAAACAAAGAAACAAACGAACCAACGAACCAACGAACCAACGAACCAACGAACCAACGAACCAACGAACCAACGAACCAACGAACCAACGAACCAACGAACCAACGAACCAACGAACCAACGAAAAAACGAACAAACGAACAAACAAACAAACGAACAAAGAAAGAAAGAAACAAAGAAGCAAACGAACCAACGAACCAACGAACCAACGAACCAACGAAACAACGAACCAACGAACCAACGAACCAACGAACAAAGAAAGAAAGAAACAAAGAAACAAACGAACCAACGAACCAACGAACCAACGAACCAACGAACCAACGACCCTGCGAACAAACGAACCAACGAACCAACGAACCACCGAACCAACGAACCAACGAATCAACGAACCAACGAACCAACGAACCAACGAACCACCGAACCAACGAACCAACGAACCAGCGAAGAAACGAACAAACGAACCAACGAACAAACGAACAAACGAACAAAGAAAGAAAGAAACAAAGAAACAAACGAACCAACGAACCAACGAACCAACGAACCAACGAACCAACGAACCAACGAACCAACGAACCAACGAACCAACGAACCAACGAACCAACGAACCAACGAACCAACGAACCAACGAACCAACGAACCAACGAACAAACGAACCAACGAACCAACGAACCAACGAACCAACGAACCAACGAACCAACGAACCAACGAACCAACGAACCAACGAACCAACGAACCAACGAACCAACGAGCAAACGAACCAACGAACCAACGAACCAACGAACCAACGAACCAACGAACCAACGAACCAACGAACCAACGAAAAAACGAACAAACGAACAAACAAACAAACGAACAAAGAAAGAAAGAAACAAAGAAGCAAACGAACCAACGAACCAACGAACCAACGAACCAACGAAACAACGAACCAACGAACCAACGAACCAACGAACCACCGAACCAACGAACCAACGAACCAACGAACCAACGAACCAGCGAAGAAACGAACAAACGAACCAACGAACAAACGAACAAACGAACAAAGAAAGAAAGAAACAAAGAAACAAACGAACCAACGAACCAACGAACCAACGAACCAACGAACCAACGAACCAACGAACCAACGAACCAACGAACCAACGAACCAACGAACCAACGAACCAACGAACCAACGAACCAACGAACCAACGAACCAACGAACCAACGAACCAACGAACCAACGAACCAACGAACCAACGAACCAACGAACCAACGAACCAACGAACCAACGAACCAACGAACCAACGAACCAACGAGCAAACGAACCAACGAACCAACGAACCAACGAACCAACGAACCAACGAACCAACGAACCACCGAACCAACGAACCAACGAATCAACGAACCAACGAACCAACGAACCAACGAACCACCGAACCAACGAACCAACGAACCAACGAACCAACGAACCAGCGAAGAAACGAACAAACGAACCAACGAACAAACGAACAAACGAACAAAGAAAGAAAGAATCAAAGAAACAAACGAACCAACGAACCAACGAACCAACGAACCAACGAACCAACGACCCAGCGAACAAACGAACCAACGAACCAACGAACCACCGAACCAACGAACCAACGAATCAACGAACCAACGAACCAACGAACCAACGAACCACCGAACCAACGAACCAACGAACCAACGAACCAACGAACCAGCGAAGAAACGAACAAACGAACCAACGAACAAACGAACAAACGAACAAAGAAAGAAAGAAACAAAGAAACAAACGAACCAACGAACCAACGAACCAACGAACCAACGAACCAACGAACCAACGAACCAACGAACCAACGAACCAACGAACCAACGAACCAACGAACCAACGAACCAACGAACCAACGAGCAAACGAACCAACGAACCAACGAACCAACGAACCAACGAACCAACGAACCAACGAACCAACGAACCAACGAACCAACGAACCAACGAACAAACGAACCAACGAACCAACGAACCAACGAACCAACGAACCAACGAACCAACGAACCAACGAACCAACGAACCAACGAACCAACGAACCAACGAGCAAACGAACCAACGAACCAACGAACCAACGAACCAACGAACCAACGAACCAACGAACCAACGAACCAACGAAAAAACGAACAAACGAACAAACAAACAAACGAACAAAGAAAGAAAGAAACAAAGAAGCAAACGAACCAACGAACCAACGAACCAACGAACCAACGAACCAACGAACCACCGAACCAACGAACCAACGAACCAACGAACCAACGAACCAGCGAAGAAACGAACAAACGAACCAACGAACAAACGAACAAACGAACAAAGAAAGAAAGAAACAAAGAAACAAACGAACCAACGAACCAACGAACCAACGAACCAACGAACCAACGAACCAACGAACCAACGAACCAACGAACCAACGAACCAACGAACCAACGAACCAACGAACCAACGAACCAACGAACCAACGAACCAACGAACCAACGAACAAACGAACCAACGAACCAACGAACCAACGAACCAACGAACCAACGAACCAACGAACCAACGAACCAACGAACCAACGAACCAACGAACCAACGAGCAAACGAACCAACGAACCAACGAACCAACGAACCAACGAACCAACGAACCAACGAACCAACGAACCAACGAAAAAACGAACAAACGAACAAACAAACAAACGAACAAAGAAAGAAAGAAACAAAGAAGCAAACGAACCAACGAACCAACGAACCAACGAACCAACGAACCAACGAACCAACGAACCAACGAACCAACGAACCAACGAACCAACGAACCACCGAACCAACGAACCAACGAATCAACGAACCAACGAACCAACGAACCAACGAACCACCGAACCAACGAACCAACGAACCAACGAACCAACGAACCAGCGAAGAAACGAACAAACGAACCAACGAACAAACGAACAAACGAACAAAGAAAGAAAGAAACAAAGAAACAAGCGAACCAACGAACCAACGAACCAACGAACCAACGAACCAACGACCCAGCGAACAAACGAACCAACGAACCAACGAACCACCGAACCAACGAACCAACGAATCAACGAACCAACGAACCAACGAACCAACGAACCACCGAACCAACGAACCAACGAACCAACGAACCAACGAACCAGCGAAGAAACGAACAAACGAACCAACGTACAAACGAACAAACGAACAAAGAAAGAAAGAAACAAAGAAACAAACGAACCAACGAACCAACGAACCAACGAACCAACGAACCAACGAACCAACGACCCAGCGAACAAACGAACAAACGAACAAAGAAAGAAAGAAACAAAGAAACAAACGAACCAACGAACCAACGAACCAACGAACCAACGAACCAACGAACCAACGAACCAACGAACCAACGAACCAACGAACCAACGAACCAACGAACCAACGAACCAACGAACCAACGAACCAACGAACCAACGAACCAACGAACCAACGAACCAACGAACCAACGAACCAACGAACCAACGAACAAACGAACCAACGAACCAATGAACCAACGAACCAACGAACCAACGAACCAACGAACCAACGAACCAACGAGCAAACGAACCAACGAACCAACGAACCAACGAACCAACGAACCAACGAACCAACGAACCAACGAACCAACGAACCAACGAACCAACGAACCAACGAACCAACGAACCAACGAACCAACGAACCAACGAACCAACGAACCAACGAACCAGCGAACAAACGAACAAACGAACAAACGAAAAAAGAAAGAAAGAAATAAAGAAACAAACGAACCAACGAACCAACGAACCAACGAACCAAAGAACCAACGAACCAATGAACCAACGAACCAACGAACCAACGAACCAACAAACCAACGAACCAACGAACCAACGAACCAACGAACCAACGAACCAACGAACCAACGAACCAACGAACCAACGAACCAACGAACCAACGAACAAACGAACCAACGAACCAACGAAACAACGAACCAACGAACCAACGAACCAACGAACCAACGAACCAACGAACCAACGAACCAACGAACCAACGAACCAACCAACCAACGAACAAACGAACAAACGAACAAACAAACAAACGAACAAAGAAAGAAAGAAACAAAGAAGCAAACGAACCAACGAACCAACGAACCAACGAACCAACGAACCAACGAACCAACGAACCAACGAACCAACGAACCAACGAACCAACGAACCAACGAACCACCGAACCAACGAACCAACGAATCAACGAACCAACGAACCAACGAACCAACGAACCAACGAACCAACGAACCAACGACCCAGCGAACAAACGAACAAACGAACACAGAAAGAAAGAAACAAAGAAACAAACGAACCAACGAACCAACGAACCAACGAACCAACGACCCAGCGAACAAACGAACAAACGAACACAGAAAGAAAGAAACAAAGAAACAAACGAACCAACGAACCAACGAACCAACGAACCAACGAACCAACGAACCAACGAACCAACGAACCAACGAACCAACGAACAAACGAACAAACGAACCAACGAACCAACGAACCAACGAACCAACGAACCAACGAACCAACGAACAAACGAACAAACGAACAAACAAACAAACGAACAAAGAAAGAAAGAAACAAAGAAGCAAACGAACCAACGAACCAACGAACCAACGAACCAACGAACCAACGAACCAACGAACCAACGAACCAACGAACCAACGAACCACCGAAGCAACGAACCAACGAATCAACGAACCAACGAACCAACGAACCAACGAACCAACGAACCAACGAACCAACGAACCAACGAACCAACGACCCAGCGAACAAACGAACAAACGAACAAAGAAAGAAAGAATCAATGAAACAAACGAACCAACGAACCAACGAACCAACGAACCAACGAACCAACGAACCAACGAACCAACGAACCAACGAACCAACGAACCAACGAACCAACGAACCAACGAACCAACGAACCAACGAACCAACGAACCAACGAACCAACGAACAAAGAAAGAAAGAAACAAAGAAACAAACGAACCAACGAACCAACGAACCAACGAACCAACGAACCAACGACCCAGCGAACAAACGAACCAACGAACCAACGAACCACCGAACCAACGAACCAACGAATCAACGAACCAACGAACCAACGAACCAACGAACCACCGAACCAACGAACCAACGAACCAACGAACCAACGAACCAGCGAAGAAACGAACAAACGAACCAACGAACCAACGAAAAAACGAACAAACGAACAAACAAACAAACGAACAAAGAAAGAAAGAAACAAAGAAGCAAACGAACCAACGAACCAACGAACCAACGAAACAACGAACCAACGAACCAACGAACCAACGAACAAAGAAAGAAAGAAACAAAGAAACAAACGAACCAACGAACCAACGAACCAACGAACCAACGAACCAACGAACCAACGAACCAACGAACCAACGAACCAACGAACCAACGAAAAAACGAACAAACGAACAAACAAACAAACGAACAAAGAAAGAAAGAAACAAAGAAGCAAACGAACCAACGAACCAACGAACCAACGAACCAACGAAACAACGAACCAACGAACCAACGAACCAACGAACAAAGAAAGAAAGAAACAAAGAAACAAACGAACCAACGAACCAACGAACCAACGAACCAACGAACCAACGACCCTGCGAACAAACGAACCAACGAACCAACGAACCACCGAACCAACGAACCAACGAATCAACGAACCAACGAACCAACGAACCAACGAACCACCGAACCAACGAACCAACGAACCAACGAACCAACGAACCAGCGAAGAAACGAACAAACGAACCAACGAACAAACGAACAAACGAACCAACGAACAAACGAACAAACGAACAAAGAAAGAAAGAAACAAAGAAACAAACGAACCAACGAACCAACGAACCAACGAACCAACGAACCAACGAACCAACGAACCAACGAACCAACGAACCAACGAACCAACGAACCAACGAACCAACGAACCAACGAACCAACGAACAAACGAACCAACGAACCAACGAACCAACGAACCAACGAACCAACGAACCAACGAACCAACGAACCAACGAACCAACGAACCAACGAACCAACGAACCAACGAGCAAACGAACCAACGAACCAACGAACCAACGAACCAACGAACCAACGAACCAACGAACCACCGAACCAACGAACCAACGAATCAACGAACCAACGAACCAACGAACCAACGAACCACCGAACCAACGAACCAACGAACCAACGAACCAACGAACCAGCGAAGAAACGAACAAACGAACCAACGAACAAACGAACAAACGAACAAAGAAAGAAAGAATCAAAGAAACAAACGAACCAACGAACCAACGAACCAACGAACCAACGAACCAACGACCCAGCGAACAAACGAACCAACGAACCAACGAACCACCGAACCAACGAACCAACGAATCAACGAACCAACGAACCAACGAACCAACGAACCACCGAACCAACGAACCAACGAACCAACGAACCAACGAACCAGCGAAGAAACGAACAAACGAACCAACGAACAAACGAACAAACGAACAAAGAAAGAAAGAAACAAAGAAACAAACGAACCAACGAACCAACGAACCAACGAACAAAGAAAGAAAGAAACAAAGAAACAAACGAACCAACGAACCAACGAACCAACGAACCAACGAACCAACGACCCTGCGAACAAACGAACCAACGAACCAACGAACCACCGAACCAACGAACCAACGAATCAACGAACCAACGAACCAACGAACCAACGAACCACCGAACCAACGAACCAACGAACCAACGAACCAACGAACCAGCGAAGAAACGAACAAACGAACCAACGAACAAACGAACAAACGAACCAACGAACAAACGAACAAACGAACAAAGAAAGAAAGAAACAAAGGAACAAACGAACCAACGAACCAACGAACCAACGAACCAACGAACCAACGAACCAACGAACCAACGAACCAACGAACCAACGAACCAACGAACCAACGAACCAACGAACCAACGAACCAACGAACAAACGAACCAACGAACCAACGAACCAACGAACCAACGAACCAACGAACCAACGAACCAACGAACCAACGAACCAACGAACCAACGAACCAACGAACCAACGAGCAAACGAACCAACGAACCAACGAACCAACGAACCAACGAACCAACGAACCAACGAACCACCGAACCAACGAACCAACGAATCAACGAACCAACGAACCAACGAACCAACGAACCACCGAACCAACGAACCAACGAACCAACGAACCAACGAACCAGCGAAGAAACGAACAAACGAACCAACGAACAAACGAACAAACGAACAAACGAACAAAGAAAGAAAGAATCAAAGAAACAAACGAACCAACGAACCAACGAACCAACGAACCAACGAACCAACGACCCAGCGAACAAACGAACCAACGAACCAACGAACCACCGAACCAACGAACCAACGAATCAACGAACCAACGAACCAACGAACCAACGAACCACCGAACCAACGAACCAACGAACCAACGAACCAACGAACCAGCGAAGAAACGAACAAACGAACCAACGAACAAACGAACAAACGAACAAAGAAAGAAAGAAACAAAGAAACAAACGAACCAACGAACCAACGAACCAACGAACCAACGAACCAACGAACCAACGAACCAACGAACCAACGAACCAACGAACCAACGAACCAACGAACCAACGAACCAACGAACCAACGAACCAACGAACCAACGAACCAACGAACAAACGAACCAACGAACCAACGAACCAACGAACCAACGAACCAACGAACCAACGAACCAACGAACCAACGAACCAACGAACCAACGAACCAACGAACCACCGAAGCAACGAACCAACGAATCAACGAACCAACGAACCAACGAACCAACGAACCAACGAACCAACGAACCAACGAACCAACGAACCAACGACCCAGCGAACAAACGAACAAACGAACAAAGAAAGAAAGAATCAATGAAACAAACGAACCAACGAACCAACGAACCAACGAACCAACGAACCAACGAACCAACGAACCAACGAACCAACGAACCAACGAACCAACGAACCAACGAACCAACGAACCAACGAACCAACGAACCAACGAACAAAGAAAGAAAGAAACAAAGAAACAAACGAACCAACGAACCAACGAACCAACGAACCAACGAACCAACGACCCAGCGAACAAACGAACCAACGAACCAACGAACCACCGAACCAACGAACCAACGAATCAACGAACCAACGAACCAACGAACCAACGAACCACCGAACCAACGAACCAACGAACCAACGAACCAACGAACCAGCGAAGAAACGAACAAACGAACCAACGAACCAACGAAAAAACGAACAAACGAACAAACAAACAAACGAACAAAGAAAGAAAGAAACAAAGAAGCAAACGAACCAACGAACCAACGAACCAACGAACCAACGAAACAACGAACCAACGAACCAACGAACCAACGAACAAAGAAAGAAAGAAACAAAGAAACAAACGAACCAACGAACCAACGAACCAACGAACCAACGAACCAACGAACCAACGAACCAACGAACCAACGAACCAACGAAAAAACGAACAAACGAACAAACAAACAAACGAACAAAGAAAGAAAGAAACAAAGAAGCAAACGAACCAACGAACCAACGAACCAACGAACCAACGAAACAACGAACCAACGAACCAACGAACCAACGAACAAAGAAAGAAAGAAACAAAGAAACAAACGAACCAACGAACCAACGAACCAACGAACCA
>NW_027487585.1:0-14371 GCF_050908995.1 Andrena cerasifolii | reverse complement strand
TTAAAAAATATAGAAATTTTTTTAAAAAAAAAAAATAAAAAAATTTTTTTTAAAATTTGTTAAAAAATTAAAACAATTTTTTTAAAAAAAAATTAAAAAAAAAATTAAAAAAAAATTTTAAATTAAAAAAAATTTTAAAAAAATTAAAAAAAATTAAAAATTTTTTTTTTAAAAAACTTAAAAAATTTTTTTAAAATATTAAAAAATTAATAAAAAAAATTTAATAAGAAGAAATATACAAAAATTTAAAAGAAAAATAAAAAAATAAAAAAAAATTTTAAAAATAAAAAAAAAATTAAAAAGTTTTTTAAAAAAATTAAAAAAAAATGAAAAAAATTTTTAAAAAATGAAAAAGTTAAATAATTTAGAATTTTTTTTTCAAAAAAAAAAAAATTTAAAAATTAAAAAAAATTTATAAGAAAATTAAAAATTTTTTTTTAAAAATTTTAAAAAAATAAAAAAATTATAAGAAAAGTAAAAAAAAATTTAAAAATGAAAAGAATTAAAAGATGTAGAAAAAAATACAAAAACATAAATAATATTTTTTTAAAATTTTTTTTTAAAATATTAAAAAAATTAATAAAAAAATAAAAGATTTAAAAAAAAAAACAAAAAAATTAAAGAATTAAAATAAAAAAATTTTAAATAAAAAAATATACAAAAATTTAGAAGAAAAATAAAAAAATAAACAAATAAAAATTTTAAAAAATAAAAAAAAAATTTAAAAAGTTTTAAAAAATTTAAAAAAAATGAAAAAAAATTTTAAAAAATGAAAAAAAGTTTTTTAAAAAATTAAAAAAAAAATGAAAAAAAATTTTAAAAAATGAAAAAGTTAAAAAATATAGAAAAAGTTAAAAAATATAGAAATTTCTTTTTAAAAAAAAATAAAATTTTTTTTTTTAAAATTTGTTAAAAAATTAAAACAAATTTTTTTAAAAAAAATTAAAAAAAAAATTAAAAAACATTTTAAAATTAAAAAAAAATTTAAAAAAATTAAAAAAAATTAAAAATTTTTTTTTTAAAAAACTTAAAAAATTTTTTTAAAATATTAAAAAATTAATAAAAAAAATTTTAATAAGAAAAAATATACAAAAATTTAAAAGAAAAATAAAAAAATAAAAAAAAATTTTTAAAAAATAAAAAAAAATTAAAAAGTTTTTTAAAAAAATTAAAAAAAAATGAAAAAAATTTTTAAAAAATGAAAAAGTTAAAATATATAGAAATTTTTTTTTTAAAAAAAATAAAAAAAAAATTTTTTTAAAATTTGTTAAAAAATTAAAACAAATTTTTTTAAAAAATTAAAAAAAAATTTAAAAAAATTTAAAAAAATTTTAAAAAATTAAAAAAAATTATAAGAAAATTAAAAAAAATTAAAAAAATTTAAAAAATTAAAGAAATTTTTTTAAAAACTAAAAAAAAAATGTTTACATGAAAAATAATTAAAGAAAAGAAATTAAAAATTTTTTTTTCAAAATTAAAAAAAAAATTTTAAATTAAAAAAAATTTTTTCAAAAATTTAAAAAAAAATTTAAAAAATTAAGAAAAAATTTTTAAAAACATAAATAAATTTTTTTTAAAAGAAATTGTTAAAAAATTAAAACAAAATTTAAAATTCTTTTTTTAAATTTTAAAAAAAAATTTAAAAAAATTAAAAAAAAATTATAAGAAAATTAAAAAAATTAAAAATTAAAGAGGTGAAAAAATAAAAAAAATTAAATTTGTTTATAAATTTAAAAAAAATATAAAAAAAAACACTTAAAAATTTTAAAAAATAAAAAAAAAATTACAAAAAAATAAAAAAAAATTAAAAAAAAATTTGTTAAAAAATTAAAAAAAAAATTTTAACAATTTAAAAAAAAAATTTTAAAAATTTAAAAAAAATGTTTACATGAAAAATAATTAATGAAAAGAAATTAAAATTTTTTTTTTCAAAATTAAAAAAAAAATTTATATTAAAAAAAAAATTTCAAAAATTTAAAAAAAAATTTAAAAAATTAAGAAAAAATTTTTAAAAAAATGAAAAAAATTAAAAAATATAGAAATTTTTTTTTTAAAAAAATAAAAATTTTTTTTTTAGTTTTGTTAAAAAATTAAAACAATTTTTTAAAAAAAAGTTAAAAAATTTTTTTTTAAATTTTTAAAAAATAAAAAAATTATAAGAAAATTAAAAAAAATTTAAAAATTAAAAAAAAATAAAAATTAAAAAAAAATTTTAAAAATTTTTTTTTTAAAAACTTAAAAAAATTTAAAAATATTATAAAATTAATAAAAAATATAAAAAATTTAAAAAAAACAAAAAAAAATTTTAAAAAAAATTTTAAAAAATTGTAGTATCGGAATAAGTTCAGCGAGACGTTGAGAACCTCGGAGGAGACAGGCCCGTTGGGGAAAACCCAACGCGTCACCGGGCCCAGCGACGCGCGCAAGGGTTTGTCGGGGCGAGAAAGAAAGGGTCAATAGGACGCTCATATCGTTGTGACCAAATTAGCTGCGCCGAAGCCGGAGGAGTGGTACAAATACCTCGAATCAGCTCAGAAATATCTGAACGCGACACCGAGTAGGAGTACCAATACAACGCCTTTTCGTTTGTTGTTTGGTACACATGTAAGAATGCGTGAGGATCCTGAAATCAGAAAGTTGATAGAGGGTGAGTGGATCGCTATGTTTCAAGAAGAGCGTGACGAGATGCGGTTACGAGCGAAGAGGAAAATCGCGGAGGTTCAAGCGCAGAACAGAAAATCGTTTAACAAGAATCGCAAAGAAGCCACGGAGTACAGGCAGGGCCAGCTGATAGCAATTAAAAGAACGCAAGCCGGTCCAGGCTTGAAGTTCCATGCGAAGTATTTTGGGCCTTATTGCGTAAAAAGGGTATTGAGGAATAACCGTTACGTGGTGGAAAAGGTTGGAGAACACGAGGGTCCGCGGACGACGTCTACGGCTGCCGACCACATGAAGCCGTGGGTCACCGACGAGGAAGACGACCTGTCCGATGATAGCGAATCGGTGTAGGGTAGAACCAAGGACATCTGAGGGCAGATGTCATATCAGGATGGCCGAATGTAGTATCGGAATAAGTTCAGCGAGACGTTGAGAACCTCGGATGAGACAGGCCCGTTGGGGAAAACCCAACGCGTCACCGGGCCCAGCGACGCGCGCAAGGGTTTGTCGGGGCGAGAAAGCGCGCGGCGGAGCGATGTCCATATTTGGGCATGAGGGCGACTTGAAAAGCGTGCGTGGTGGGGATGTAGCGTCCTTTTTCGGAAAGGCGAGTTTTCCGCGGAAAGGACAGAGTTGGAACAACCGGCAGAGTGTGTAGATGTACTGAGTCGTTGTGTTAAATCGAGTTGTTTGTGTCGTAGTCGGTTATCTTGTATTAGTTTTAGTTTCTTTCAATCTTATATATATATATCTTTCCTGTTTATATTAAATATATTTTATTTATCCCACAAAATTAAAATAAAAATTTAAAAATTAGAAAAAAAATTTAGAAATTAAAAAAAAAATTTAAAAATTTAAAAAATTGAAAAAAATTAAGAAAAAAATTTTAAAAACATAAATAAATTTTTTTAAAAAGAAATTGTTAACAAATTAAAACAAATTTTTTTAAAAAATTTAAAAAAAATGAAAAAAATTTAAAAAAAATGAAAAAATTATAAGAAAATTTAAAAAAAAATTTAAGAATTAAAAAAAAAAATAAAAAAAAATTTAAAAAATGAAAAAAAAATTAAAAAATATAGAAATTTAAAAAAAATAAAAATAAAAAAATTTTTATAAAAAATAAAAAAAAATTTTAAAATTTTGTTAAAAAATTAAAACAATTTTTTTAAAAAAAAATTTTAAAAAATTTTAAAAAATTTTTAAAAAATAAAAAAATTATAAGAAAATTAAAAAAAAATTAAAAAAAAAATTTAAAATTAAAAAAAAATTTAAAAATGAAAAAAATTAAAAGATGTAGAAAAAAATACAAAAACATATATAATATTTTTTTTTAAAAAAAATTTTAAAATATTAAAAAATATTAATAAAAAAATAAAAAATTTAAAAAAACAAAAAAAAATTAAAAAATTAAAAAAAAAAAATTTAAATACAAAAAAAAATTTAATAAAAAAAATATACAAAAATTTAGAAGAAAAATAAAAAAATAAACAAGTAAAAATTTAAAAAAATAAAAAAAAATTTAAAAAGTTTTTTAAAGAATATTAAAAAAATGAAAAAAAATTTTAAAAAATGAAAAAAAAATTTAAAAAATTTAAAAAAAAATGAAAAAAATTTAAAAAAAATGAAAAAGTTAAAAAATATAGAAAAAGTTAAAAAATATAGAAAATTTTTTTTAAAAAAATAAAAAAAAATTTTTTTAAAAAATTTGTTAAAAAATTAAAACAAATTTGTTAAAAAATTAAAACACATTAAAAAAATTATAAGAAAATTAAAAAAAATTTAAAAATTAAAAAAAAATAAAAAAATTATAAGAAAATTAAAAAAAAATTAAAAATGAAAAAATTAAAAGATGTAGAAAAAAATACAAAAACATAAATAATATTTTTTTAAAAAAAAATTTTAAAAAATGAAAAAAAGTTTTAAAAAATTAAAAAAAAATTAAAAAAAAATTAAAAAATGAAAAAGTTAAAAAATGTAGAAAAAGTTAAAAAATATAGAAATTTTTTTTAAAAAAAAAAATAAAAAAAAATTTTTTAAAATTTGTTAAAAAATTAAAACAATTTTTTTTAAAAAAAATTAAAAAAAAAATTAAAAAAAAAATTTAAAATTAAAAAAAATTTTAAAAAAATTAAAAAAAATTAAAATTTTTTTAAATTTGTTAAAAAATTAAAACAAATTTTTTAAAAAAATTAAAAAAAAATTTAAAAAAATTTAAAAAAATTAAAAAAAAATTTTAAAAAATTAAAAAAAATTATAAGAAAATTAAAAAAAATTAAAAAAATTTAAAAAATTAAAGAAATTTTTTTAAAAACTAAAAAAAAATGTTTACATGAAAAATAATTAAAGAAAAGAAATTAAAAATTTTTTTTTTCAAAATTAAAAAAAAAATTTTAAATTAAAAAAAATTTTTTCAAAAATTTAAAAAAAAATTTAAAAAATTAAGAAAAAATTTTTAAAAACATAAATAAATTTTTTTTAAAAGAAATTGTTAAAAAATTAAATCAAAATTTAAAATTCTTTTTTTAAATTTTAAAAAAAAATTTAAAAATTAAAAAAAATTTATAAGAAAATTAAAAATTTTTTTTTAAAAATTTAAAAAAAATAAAAAAATTATAAGAAAAGTAAAAAAAAATTTAAAAATGAAAAAAATTAAAAGATGTAGAAAAAAATACAAAAACATAAATAATATTTTTTTAAAATTTTTTTTTAAAATATTAAAAAAAATAATAAAAAAATAAAAGATTTAAAAAAAAAACAAAAAAAAATTAAAGAATTAAAATAAAAAAATTTAAATACAAAAAAAAATTTTAAATAAAAAAATATACAAAAATTTAGAAGAAAAATAAAAAAATAAACAAATAAAAATTTTAAAAAATAAAAAAAAAATTTAAAAAGTTTTTTAAAAAATTTAAAAAAAATGAAAAAAAATTTTAAAAAATGAAAAAAAGTTTTTTAAAAAATTAAAAAAAAAATGAAAAAAATTTTTAAAAAATGAAAAAGTTAAAAAATATAGAAATTTCTTTTTAAAAAAAAATAAAAAAAATTTTAAAAAAAAATTTTTTAAAAATTTGTTAAAAAATTAAAACAAATTTTTTTAAAAAAATTAAAAAAAAATTAAAAAAATTTTAAAACATTTTTAAAAAATAAAAAAGTTAGAAGATAATTAAAAAAATTAAAAAATGTAGAAAAAAATACAAAAACATAAATAATATTTTTTTAAAATAAATTGTTAAAAAATTAAAACAAAATTTAAAAAAATTTTAAATTTTAAAAAAAATTTATAAGAAAATTAAAAAAAATTAAAAAAAAAATTTTAAAAAAATGAAAAAAATTAAAAAATTTAGAAAATTTTTTTTTAAAAAAATAAAAAAAAATTTTAAAAATTTGTTAAAAAATTAAAACAATTTTTAAAAAAATTTAATAAAATTTTAAAAAATAAAAAATTATAAGAAAAATAAAAAAAATTTAAAAATTAAAAAAAAATTTAAAAAGTTTTTTAAAAAATTTAAAAAAAATGAAAAAAATTTAAAAAAAATAAAGAAAATTTTAAAAAAATTTTGTTAAAAAATTAAAACAAATTTAAAAAAAAAATTTAAAAAATTTAAAAAAAAATTTTAAAAAATTTAAAAAAAAATTATAAGAAAATTAAAAAAAATTAAAAAAATTTTAAAAATTAAAGAAATTTTTTTAAAAATTAAAAAAAATGTTTACATGAAAAATAATTAAAGAAAAGAAATTAAAAATTTTTTTTTCAAAATTAAAAAAAAAATTTAAAATTAAAAAAAAATTTAAATTAAAAAAATTTTTTTCAAAAATTTAAAAAAAAATTTAAAAAATTGAAAAAAATTAAGAAAAATTGAAAAAAATTAAGAAAAATTTTTTAAAAACATAAATAAATTTTTTTTACAAGAAATTTTAAAATATTAAAAAAATTAATAAAAAAATAAAAAATTTAAAAAAACAAAAAAAAAATTAAAAAATTAAAATAAAAAAATTTAAATACAAAAAAAATTTTAATAAAAAAAATATACAAAAATTTAGAAGAAAAATAAAAAAATAAACAAGTAAAAATTGAAAGAGGTAGTCCATAACAGGAGTAGTCGGTGGTATGGAGTGCACATCAATTTATTAGAATAACACATATATATATATATATATATATATATATATATATATATATATATATAAAGAAAAATAAACTATAAGATAATAGAAACTTAGAACTGTAACGTAGCGCTCGCTTCGACGCTTGGGACGCAAGAGACCGCATGCCCACGAGAGGGACTCTCACAAAGGGACTGGGTTGCGCATGCGTGGCAGGAAGAGCAAACTGGTTCAAAAATTTTAAAAAATAAAAAAAAATTTAAAAAGTTTTTTAAAGAATATTAAAAAAATGAAAAAAAATTTTAAAAAATGAAAAAAAATTTTAAAAAATTTAAAAAAAAATGAAAAAAATTTAAAAAAAATGAAAAAGTTAAAAAATATAGAAAAAGTTAAAAAATATAGAAAATTTTTTTTAAAAAAATAAAAAAAAATTTTAAAAAATTTTTTTTTAAAAAATTTGTTAAAAAATTAAAACAAATTTGTTAAAAAATTAAAACACGTTAAAAAAATTATAAGAAAATTAAAAAAAATTTAAAAATTAAAAAAAAAAATAAAAAAATTATAAGAAAATTAAAAAAAAATTAAAAATGAAAAAATTAAAAGATGTAGAAAAAAATTCAAAAACATAAATAATATTTTTTTAAAAAAAAATTTTAAATATTAAAAAAATTAATAAAAAAATAAAAGATTTAAAAAAAAACAAAAAATATTTAAAAAATTAAAATAAAAAAATTTAAATACAAAAAAAATTTTTAAATAAAAAAATAAACAAAAATTTAGAAGAAAAATAAAAAAATAAACAAATAAAAATTTTAAAAAATAAAAAAAAATTTAAAAAGTTTTTTAAAAAATTTAAAAAAAATGAAAAAAAATTTAAAAAATGAAAAAAAGTTTTTTTAAAAAATTAAAAAAAAATTAAAAAAAAATTAAAAAAATTAAAAAAAAATTTTAAAAAATTAAAAAAAATTATAAGAAAATTAAAAAAAATTAAAAAAATTTAGAAAATTAAAGAAATTTTTTTAAAAACTAAAAAAAATGTTTACATGAAAAATAATTAAAGAAAAGAAATTAAATTTTTTTTTTCAAAATTAAAAAAAAAATTTTAAATTAAAAAAAATTTTTTCAAAAATTTAAAAAAAAATTTAAAAAATTAAGAAAAAATTTTTAAAAACATAAATAAATTTTTTTTAAAAGAAATTGTTAAAAAATTAAAACAAAATTTAAAATTCTTTTTTTAAATTTTAAAAAAAAAATTTAAAAATTAAAAAAAATTTATAAGAAAATTAAAAAAATTTTTTTTAAAATTTAAAAAAATAAAAAAATTATAAGAAAATTAAAAAAAATTTAAAAATTTGAAAAAATTAAAAAAAATTAAAATAAAATAAAAATAAAAATTAAAAAAACATTTTTGAAATAAAAAAATAATTTAAAAAATAATAAAAAAAAATTTAAATTTAAAAAAAATTAAAGTTAAGAAAATTAAAAAAATTAAAAATTAAAGAGGTGAAAAAATAAAAAAAATTAAATTTGTTTATAAATTTAAAAAAAATATAAAAAATAAACAATTAAAAATTTTAAAAAATAAAAAAAAAATTACAAAAAAATAAAAAAAAATTAAAAAAAAATTTGTTAAAAAATTAAAAAAAAAAATTTTAACAATTTAAAAAAAAAATTTAAAAAAATTTAAAAAAAATGTTTACATGAAAAATAATTAAAGAAAAGAAATTAAATTTTTTTTTTCAAAATTAAAAAAAAAATTTAAATTAAAAAAAAATTTTCAAAAATTTAAAAAAAAATTTAAAAAATTAAGAAAAATTTTTTAAAAACATAAATAAATTTTTTTTAAAAGAAATTGTTAAAAAATTAAATCAAAATTTAAAATTCTTTCTTTAAATTTTAAAAAAAAATTTAAAAATTAAAAAAAATTTATAAGAAAATTAAAAATTTTTTTTTAAAAATTTTAAAAAAATAAAAAAATTATAAGAAAAGTAAAAAAAAATTTAAAAATGAAAAGAATTAAAAGATGTAGAAAAAAATACAAAAACATAAATAATATTTTTTTAAAATTTTTTTTTAAAATATTAAAAAAATTAATAAAAAAATAAAAGATTTAAAAAAAAAACAAAAAAAAATTAAAGAATTAAAATAAAAAAATTTTAAATAAAAAAATATACAAAAATTTAGAAGAAAAATAAAAAAATAAACAAATAAAAATTTTAAAAAATAAAAAAAAAATTTAAAAAGTTTTTTAAAAAATTTTAAAAAAATGAAAAAAAATTTTAAAAAATGAAAAAAAGTTTTTTAAAAAATTAAAAAAAAATGAAAAAAAATTTTAAAAAATGAAAAAGTTAAAAAATATAGAAAAAGTTAAAAAATATAGAAATTTCTTTTTAAAAAAAAATAAAAAAAATTTTAAAAAAATTTTTTTAAAAAATTTGTTAAAAAATTAAAACAAATTTTTTTAAAAAAATTAAAAAAAAATTAAAAAAATTTTAAAACATTTTTAAAAAATAAAAAATTTAGAAGAAAATTAAAAAAAATTAAAAAAAAATTATAAGAAAATTAAAAAAAATTAAAAAATTTTTAAAAATTAAAGAAATTTTTTTAAAAATTAAAAAAAATGTTTACATGAAAAATAATTAAAGAAAAGAAATTAAAAATTTTTTTTTTCAAAATTAAAAAAAAAATTTAAAATTAAAAAAAAATTTTAAATTAAAAAAATTTTTTTCAAAAATTTAAAAAAAAATTTAAAAAATTGAAAAAAAAAATAAAAAAATTAAGAAAAATAAGAAAAAAATTAAAAAAAAAAATAAAAAAATTTTTAAAAAATTTTAAAAAATAAAAAAATTATAAGAAAATTAAAAAAAATTTAATTTAAAAAAATTAAAAAATGTAGAAAAAATACAAAAACATAAATATTGTTTTTTTTAAAAGAAATTGTTAAAAAATTAAAACAAAATTTTAAAAAAAAATTTTTTAGTTTTAAAAAAAATTTATAAGAAAATTCAACAAAATTTTAAAAAAAATTTAAAAAAAAATTTGTTAAAAAATTAAAACAAATTTCTTAAAAAAAATTTAAAAAAATAAAGAAATTTTTTTAAAAAGTAAAAAAAAATGTTTACATGAAAAATAAATAAAGAAAAGAAATTAAAAATTTTTTTTTTCAAAATTAAAAAAAAATTTTAAAATTAAAAAAAAATTTAAATTAAAAAATTTTTTTTTAAAATTTTAATTTTTTTTTAAATTTTTCTCCACTTTAACTTTTAATTTTTTTTAATTTTCTTAACTTTAATTTTTTTAAATTTAAAATTTTTTTATTTTCTTTTAAATCATAATTTTTTTATTTAAAAAATGTTTTTTTAATTTTTATTTTTCTTTTATTTTAATATTTTTAAATTTTAAAATTTTTTTTTTAATTTTCTTATAATTTTTTTATTTTTAAAAAAATTTTAAAATATTTTTTAAATTTTTAAATTTTTTTTTAAAAAATTGTTTTAATTTCTTAACAAAATTTTTTTTAATTTTTTTTTATTTTTTTTAAATTTTTTTCATTTTTTTTAAATTTTTTGAAAAACTTTTTAAAATTTTATTTTATTATTTTAAATTTTTATTTGTTTATTTTTTTTATTTTCCTTCTAAATTTTTGTATAATTTTTTTATTTAAATTTTTTTTGTATTTAAATTTTTTATTTTAATTTTTTTTAATTTTTTAAAAAAAATTTTTGTTTTTTTTTAATTTTTTATTTTTTTTATTAATTTTTTAAATATATTTAAATTTTTTTAACTTTTAAAAAAAAATTTTTTTTTAAATTTTTTAATTTTTTTTTAATTTTTAATTTTTTTTTAATTTTCTTATAATTTTTTTATTTTTTTTTAATTTTTAAAAATTTTTTTTAAATTACTTATAAATTTTGTTTCAATTTTTTAACAATTTCTTTTAAAAAAAATTTTACTTGTGTTTTTTAATTTTTTTCTATATTTTTTAATTTTTTTAATTTTTAAATTTTTTTTTATTTTAAAATTTTTTTTTTTAATTTTTAAAAATTTTTTTTTTTAAATTTTCTTATAATTTTTTTACTTTTTAAAATTTTTTTAAAATTTTTTAAAATTTTTTTTTAAAAAAATTGTTTTAATTTTTTAACAAAATTTTTAAATTTTTTTTTTATTTTTCATAAATTTTTTTTTATTTTTTTTAAAAAAAATTTTCTATATTTTTTAATTTTTTTCATTTTTTTAAATTTTTTTTTAAAATTTTTTTAAAAAATTTGTTTATTTTTTAAAATTTTTTAATTGTTTATTTTTTTTCATTTTTATTTTTCTTTTAATTTTTTGTATATTTTTTTATTAAAAATTTTTTTTTTGTATTTTAAAATATTTTTATTTTAATTTTTTATATTTTTTTTAAATTTAAAAAAAAAAATTAATTTTTTTTTTAATTTTTCTCCACTTTAACATTTAATTTTTTTTTAATTTTCTTAACTTTAATTTTTTTTAAATTTAAATTTTTTTTTATTTTTTTTAAATTTAAAATTTTTTTTATTTTTTTTTAAATTATAATTTTTTTTTAAATTTTCTTATAATTTTTTATTTTTTTAAAATTTTTTAAAATTTTTTAAATTTTTTTTTTAAAAATTGTTTTAATTTTTTAACAAAATTTAAATTTTTTTTTTATTTTTTACAAAAAATTTTTTATTTTTTTTTAAATTTTTTCTATATTTTTTAATTTTTTCATCTTTTAAAAATTTTTTTTCAAATTTTTTTAATAATTTTGTTTATTTTATAAATTTTTTATTTGTTTATTTTTTTTAAATTTTTATTTTTCTTTTATTTTACTTTATATATATATTTTTTTTAATTTAAAAAAGAAATTTTCAATTTTTTTTTAATTTTCTTAACTTTAATTTTTTTTAAATTTAAAATTTTTTTTATTATTTTTTTTAAAATTATAATTTTTTTATTTCAAAAAATGTTTTTTTAATTTTTATTTTTCTTTTATTTTAATTTTTTTTAATTTTTTAAAATTTTTTTAATTTTTTAATTTTTTTTTTAAATTTTTAAAATTTTTTGAATTTTTAAAATTTTTTTATAAATTTTTTAAAATTACTTTTACAATTTTTTTTAAAATTTTTTTTTTATTTTTTTTTAAATTATAATTTTTTTATTTCAAAAAATGTTTTTTTAATTTTTATTTTTCATTTATTTTAATTTTTTTAAATTTTTTCAAATTTTTAAAATTTTTTTTTAATTTTCTTATAATTTTTTTTATTTTTTTTTTAATTTTCTTATAAATTTTTTTTTATTTTTTAAATTTTTTTTTAAAATTTAAAATTTTTTTTAAAATTTAAAAATTTTTTTTTTAAATTTTGTTTTAATTTTTTAACAATTTGTTTTAAAAAAATTTTATTTATGTTTTTTAAATTTTTTTCTATATTTTTTATTTTTTTTTTCATTTTTAATTTTTTTTTATTTAAAATTTTTTCTTCTAATTTTTTTAAAATTAAATTTTTTAAATTTTCTTATAATTTTTTTATTTTTAAAAATATTTTTTAAATTTTTTAATTTTTTTTTTTAAAATTTGTTTTAATTTCTTAACAAAATTTTTTTTAATTTTTTTTTAATTTTTTTCATTTTTTTAAATTTTTTAAAAAACTTTTTAAAATTTTATTTTATTATTTTAAATTTTTATTTGTTTATTTTTTTATTTTCCTTCTAAATTTTTGTATATTTTTTTATTTAATTTTCTTTTTATTTAAATTTTTTATTTTAATTTTTTTTAATTTTTTTAAAAAAATTTTTTGTTTTTTTTTAATTTTTTTTTTTTTTCATTTTCTTATAATTTTTTTATTTTTTTCTAAATTTATAATTTTTTTTTAATTTTCTTATAATTTTTTTTTATTTTTTTTTAATTTTCTTATAATTTTTTTTATTTTTTAAAATTTTTTTTATTTTTTAAATTTTTTTTTAAAATTTAAAAAAAAAATTTTTTAAATTTTGTTTTAATTTTTTAACAATTTGTTTTAAAAAAAATTTATTTATGTTTTTTAAATTTTTTTCTATATTTTTTATTTTTTTCATTTTTAATTTTTTTTTTATTTTAAATAATTTTTTAAATTTTTTTTAATTTTCTTATAATTTTTTTATTTTTAAAAAAAATTAAAAATATTTTTTAAATTTTTTAATTTTTTTTAAAAAATTTGTTTTAATTTCTTAACAAAAATTTTTTTAATTTTTTTTTTTTTTAATTTTTTTCATTTTTTTTAAATTTTTTAAAATTTTATTTTATTATTTTAAATTTTTATTTGTTTTTTTTTATTTTCCTTCTAATTTTTTGTATATTTTTTTATTTAAATTTTTTTTGTATTTAAATTTTTGATTTTAATTTTTTTTAATTTTTTTAAAAAATTTTTTGTTTTTTTTTTAATTTTTTATTTTTTTTATTAATTTTTTAATATTTTAAAATTTTTTTTTTATTTTAAAATTTTTTTTTTAATTTTTAAAAAAATTTTTTTTTAAATTTTCTTATAATTTTTTTACTTCTTAAAAATTTTTTAAAAATTTTTTTTAAAAAATTTGTTTTAATTTTTTAACAAAATTTTAATTTTTTTTTATTTTTCATAAAAATTTTTTTATTTTTTTTAAAAAAATTTTTCTATATTTTTTAATTTTTTAAATTTTTTTAAATTTTTTTTTTAATTTTTTAAAAATTTTGTTTATTTTTTAAAATTTTTTATTTGTTTATTTTTTTTAATTTTTATTTTTCTTTTAATTTTTTGTATATTTTTTTATTTTAATTTTTTTATATTTTTTTTAAATTTGAAAAAAAATTTTAATTTTTTTTTAATTTTCTTATAAATTTTTTTTATTTTTTAAGAAAATTTTTAAAATTTAAAAATTTTTTTTTTAAATTTTGTTTTAATTTTTAACAATTTCTTTTTAAAAAATGTTATTTGTGTTTTTTAAATTTTTTTCTATATTTTTTAATTTTTTTCGTTTTTAAATTTTTTTTTAATTTTTTAAAATGAAATTTTTTTTAATTTTCTTATAATTTTTTTATTTTTAAAAAATTTTTTAAATTTTTTTTTTAATTTTTTAAAATTTTTTTTATTTTTTTTCATTTTTTTAAAATTTTTTAAAAACATAAATAAATTTTTTTTAAAAGAAATTGTTAAAAAATTAAAACAAAATTTAAAATTCTTTTTTTAAATTTTAAAAAAAAAAATTTAAAAATTAAAAAAAATTTATAAGAAAATTAAAAAAATTTTTTTTAAAATTTAAAAAAATAAAAAAATTATAAGAAAATTAAAAAAAATTTAAAAATTTGAAAAAATTAAAAAAAATTAAAATAAAATAAAAATAAAAATTAAAAAAACATTTTTGAAATAAAAAAATAATTTAAAAAATAATAAAAAAAAATTTAAATTTAAAAAAAATTAAAGTTAAGAAAATTAAAAAAATTAAAAATTAAAGAGGTGAAAAAATAAAAAAAATTAAATTTGTTTATAAATTTAAAAAAAATATAAAAAATAAACAATTAAAAATTTTAAAAAATAAAAAAAAAATTACAAAAAAATAAAAAAAAATTAAAAAAAATTTGTTAAAAAATTAAAAA
>NW_027487584.1:0-14374 GCF_050908995.1 Andrena cerasifolii | reverse complement strand
TACTACGAGTAAAACGAGTAAAACGAGTAAAACGAGTAAAACTAGTAAAACTAGTAAAACTAGTAAAACTAGTAAAACTAGTAAAACTAGTAAACTAGTAAAACGAGCAAAACGAGTAAAACGAGTAAAACGAGTAAAACGAGTAAAACGAGTAAAACGAGTAAAACGAGTAAAACGAGTAAAACGAGTAAAACGAGTAAAACGAGTAAAACGAGTAAAACGAGTAAAACGAGTAAAACGAGTAAAACGAGTAAAACGAGTAAAACGAGTAAAACGAGTAAAAGGAGTAAAACGAGTAAAACGAGTAAAACGAGTATTCGAGTAAAACGAGGTAAAACGAGTAAAACTAGTAAAACTAGTAAAACTAGTAAAACTAGTAAAACTAGTAAAACTAGTAAAAACTAGTAAAACTAGTAAAACGAGTAAAACTAGTAAAACGAGTAAAACGAGTAAAACGAGTAAAACGAGTAAAACGAGTAAAACGAGTAATACGAGTAAAACGAGTAAAACGAGTAAAACGAGTAAAACTAGTAAAACTAGTAAAAATAGTAAAACTAGTAAAACTAGTAAAACTAGTAAAACTAGTAAAACGAGCAAAACGAGTAAAACGAGTAAAACGAGTAAAACGAGTAAAACGAGTAAAACGAGTAAAACGAACGAGTAAAACGAGTAAAACGAGTAAAACGAGTAAAACGAGTAAAACGAGTAAAACGAGTAAAACGAGTAAAACGAGTAAAACGAGTAAAACGAGTAAAACGAGTAAAACGAGTAAAACGAGTAAAACGAGTAAAACGAGTAAAACGAGTAAAACGAGTAAAACGAGTAAAACGAGTATTTCGAGTAAAACGAGTAAAACGAGTAAAACTAGTAAAACTAGTAAAACTAGTAAAACTAGTAAAACTAGTAAAACTAGTAAAACTAGTAAACTAGTAAACTAGTAAAACTAGTAAAACGAGTAAAACGAGCAAAACGAGTAAAACGAGCAAAACTAGTAAAACGAGCAAAACTAGTAAAACGAGTAAAACGAGTAAAACGAGTAAAACGAGTAAAACGAGTAAAACGAGTAAAACGAGTAAAACGAGTAAAACGAGTAAAACGAGTAAAACGAGTAAAACGAGTAAAACGAGTAAAACGAGTAAAACGAGTAAAACGAGTAAAACGAGTAAAACGAGTAAAACGAGTAAAACGAGTAAAACGAGTAAAACGAGTAAAACGAGTAAAACGAGTAAAACGAGTAAAACGAGTAAAACTAGTAAAACTAGTAAAACTAGTAAAACTAGTAAAACGAGTAAAACGAGTAAAACGAGTAAAACGAGTAAAACGAGTAAAACTAGTAAAACTAGTAAAACTAGTAAAACTAGTGAAACTAGTAAAACTAGTGAAACTAGTGAAACTAGTAAAACTAGTAAAACTAGTAAAACGAGTAAAACGAGTAAAACGAGTAAAACGAGTAAAACGAGTAAAACGAGTAAAACGAGTAAAACGAGTAAAACGAGTAAAACGAGTAAAACGAGTAAAACGAGTAAAACGAGTAAAACGAGTAAAACGAGCAAAACTAGTAAAACGAGGAAAACGAGTAAAACGAGTAAAACGAGTAAAACGAGTAAAACGAGTAAAACGAGTAAAACGAGTAAAACGAGTAAAACGAGTAAAACGAGTAAAACGAGTAAAACTAGTAAAACTAGTAAAACGAGCAAAACGAGCAAAACGAGCAAAACGAGTAAAACGAGTAAAACGAGTAAAACGAGTAAAACGAGTAAAACGAGTAAAACGAGTAAAACGAGTAAAACGAGTAAAACGAGTAAAACGAGTAAAACGAGTAAAACGAGTAAAACGAGTAAAACGAGTAAAACGAGTAAAACGAGTAAAACGAGTAAAACGAGTAAAACGAGTAAAACGAGTAAAACGAGTAAAACGAGTAAAACGAGTAATACGAGTAAAACGAGTAAAACGAGTAAAACGAGTAAAACTAGTAAAACTAGTAAAACTAGTAAAACTAGTAAAACTAGTAAAACTAGTAAAACTAGTAAAACTAGTAAAACTAGTAAAACTAGTAAAACTAGTAAAACGAGTAAAACGAGTAAAACGAGTAAAACGAGTAAAACGAGTAAAACGAGTAAAACGAGTAAAACGAGTAAAACGAATAAAACGAGTAAAACGAGCAAAACTAGTAAAACGAGCAAAACTAGTAAAACGAGTAAAACGAGTAAAACGAGTAAAACGAGTAAAACGAGTAAAACGCGTAAAACGAGTAAAACGAGTAAAACGAGTAAAACGAGTAAAACGAGTAAAACGAGTAAAACGAGTAAAACGAGTAAAACGAGTAAAACGAGTAAAACGAGTAAAACGAGTAAAACGAGTAAAACGAGTAAAACGAGTAAAACGAGTAAAACGAGTAAAACGAGTAAAACGAGTAAAACGAGTAAAACGAGTAAAACGAGTAAAAGGAGTAAAACGAGTAAAACGAGTAAAACGAGTATTTCGAGTATTTCGAGTAAAACGAGTAAAACTAGTAAAACTAGTAAAACTAGTAAAACTAGTAAAACTAGTAAAACTAGTAAAACGAGTAAAACTAGTAAAACGAGTAAAACGAGTAAAACGAGTAAAACGAGTAAAACGAGTAAAACGAGTAATACGAGTAAAACGAGTAAAACGAGTAAAACGAGTAAAACTAGTAAAACTAGTAAAAATAGTAAAACTAGTAAAACTAGTAAAACTAGTAAAACTAGTAAAACGAGCAAAACGAGTAAAACGAGTAAAACGAGTAAAACGAGTAAAACGAGTAAAACGAGTAAAACGAGTAAAACGAGTAAAACGAGTAAAACGAGTAAAACGAGTAAAACGAGTAAAACGAGTAAAACGAGTAAAACGAGTAAAACGAGTAAAACGAGTAAAACGAGTAAAACGAGTAAAACGAGTAAAACGAGTATTTCGAGTAAAACGAGTAAAACGAGTAAAACTAGTAAAACTAGTAAAACTAGTAAAACTAGTAAAACTAGTAAAACTAGTAAAACTAGTAAAACTAGTAAAACTAGTAAAACTAGTAAAACGAGTAAAACGAGCAAAACGAGTAAAACGAGCAAAACTAGTAAAACGAGCAAAACTAGTAAAACGAGTAAACGAGTAAAACGAGTAAAACGAGTAAAACGAGTAAAACGAGTAAAACGAGTAAAACGAGTAAAACGAGTAAAACGAGTAAAACGAGTAAAACGAGTAAAACGAGTAAAACGAGTAAAACGAGTAAAACGAGTAAAACGAGTAAAACGAGTAAAACGAGTAAAACGAGTAAAACGAGTAAAACGAGTAAAACGAGTAAAACGAGTAAACGAGTAAAACGAGTAAACGAGTAAAACTAGTAAAACTAGTAAAACTAGTAAAACTAGTAAAACGAGTAAAACGAGTAAAACGAGTAAAACGAGTAAAACGAGTAAAACTAGTAAAACTAGTGAAACTAGTAAAACTAGTGAAACTAGTGAAACTAGTAAAACTAGTAAAACTAGTAAAACGAGTAAAACGAGTAAAACGAGTAAAACGAGTAAAACGAGTAAAACGAGTAAAACTAGTAAAACGAGTAAAACGAGTAAAACGAGTAAAACGAGTAAAACTAGTAAAACTAGTAAAACGAGCAAAACGAGCAAAACGAGCAAAACGAGTAAAACGAGTAAAACGAGTAAAACGAGTAAAACGAGTAAAACGAGTAAAACGAGTAAAACGAGTAAAACGAGTAAAACGAGTAAAACGAGTAAAACGAGTAAAACGAGTAAAACGAGTAAAACGAGTAAAACGAGTAAAACGAGTAAAACGAGTAAAACGAGTAAAACGAGTAAAACGAGTAAAACGAGTATTTCGAGTAAAACGAGTAAAACGAGTAATACGAGTAAAACGAGTAAAACGAGTAAAACGAGTAAAACTAGTAAAACTAGTAAAACTAGTAAAACTAGTAAAACTAGTAAAACTAGTAAAACTAGTAAAACTAGTAAAACTAGTAAAACTAGTAAAACTAGTAAAACGAGTAAAACGAGTAAAACGAGTAAAACGAGTAAAACGAGTATAACGAGTAAAACGAATAAAACGAGTAAAACGAGCAAAACTAGTAAAACGAGCAAAACTAGTAAAACGAGTAAAACGAGTAAAACGAGTAAAACGAGTAAAACGAGTAAAACGCGTAAAACGAGTAAAACGAGTAAAACGAGTAAAACGAGTAAAACGAGTAAAACGAGTAAAACTAGTAAAACTAGTAAAACTAGTAAAACTAGTAAAACGAGTAAAACGAGTAAAACGAGTAATTCGAGTAAAACGAGTAAAACGAGTAAAACTAGTAAAACTAGTAAAACTAGTAAACTAGTAAAACTAGTGAAACTAGTAAAACTAGTGAAACTAGTGAAACTAGTAAAACTAGTAAAACTAGTAAAACGAGTAAAACGAGTAAAACGAGTAAAACGAGAAAAACGAGTAAAACGAGTAAAACGAGTACTACGAGTAAAACGAGTAAAACGAGTAAAACGAGTAAAACTAGTAAAACTAGTAAAACTAGTAAAACTAGTAAAACTAGTAAAACTAGTAAAACTAGTAAAACTAGTAAAACTAGTAAAACTAGTAAAACGAGCAAAACGAGTAAAACGAGTAAAACGAGTAAAACGAGTAAAACGAGTAAAACGAGTAAAACGAGTAAAACGAGTAAAACGAGTAAAACGAGTAAAACGAGTAAAACGAGTAAAACGAGTAAAACGAGTAAAACGAGTAAAACGAGTAAAACGAGTAAAACGAGTAAAACGAGTAAAACGAGTAAAACGAGTAAAACGAGTAAAACGAGTAAAACGAGCAAAACTAGTAAAACGAGCAAAACTAGTAAAACGAGTAAAACGAGTAAAACGAGTAAAACGAGTAAAACGAGTAAAACTAGTAAAACGAGTAAAACGAGTAAAACGAGTAAAACGAGTAAAACTAGTAAAACTAGTAAAACGAGCAAAACGAGCAAAACGAGCAAAACGAGCAAAACGAGTAAAACGAGCAAAACGAGTAAAACGAGTAAAACGAGTAAAACGAGTAAAACGAGTAAAACGAGTAAAACGAGTAAAACGAGTAAAACGAGTAAAACGAGTAAAACGAGTAAAACGAGTAAAACGAGTAAAACGAGTAAAACGAGTAAAACGAGTAAAACGAGTAAAACGAGTAAAACGAGTAAAACGTGTAAAACGAGTAAAACGAGTAAAACGAGTAAAACGAGTAAAACGAGTAAAACGAGTATTTCGAGTAAAACGAGTAAAACGAGTAATACGAGTAAAACGAGTAAAACGAGTAAAACGAGTAAAACTAGTAAAACTAGTAAAACTAGTAAAACTAGTAAAACTAGTAAAACTAGTAAAACTAGTAAAACTAGTAAAACTAGTAAAACTAGTAAAACTAGTAAAACTAGTAAAACGAGTAAAACGAGTAAAACGAGTAAAACGAGTAAAACGAGTAAAACGAGTAAAACGAGTAAAACGAGTAAAACGAGTAAAACGAATAAAACGAGTAAAACGAGCAAAACTAGTAAAACGAGCAAAACTAGTAAAACGAGTAAAACGAGTAAAACGAGTAAAACGAGTAAAACGAGTAAAACGCGTAAAACGAGTAAAACGAGTAAAACGAGTAAAACGAGTAAAACGAGTAAAACGAGTAAAACGAGTAAAACTAGTAAAACTAGTAAAACTAGTAAAACTAGTAAAACGAGTAAAACGAGTAAAACGAGTAAAACGAGTAAAACGAGTAATTCGAGTAAAACGAGTAAAACGAGTAAAACGAGTAATTCGAGTAAAACGAGTAAAACGAGTAAAACTAGTAAAACTAGTCAAACTAGTAAAACTAGTGAAACTAGTAAAACTAGTGAAACTAGTGAAACTAGTAAAACTAGTAAAACTAGTAAAACGAGTAAAACGAGTAAAACGAGTAAAACGAGAAAAACGAGTAAAACGAGTAAAACGAGTACTACGAGTAAAACGAGTAAAACGAGTAAAACGAGTAAAACTAGTAAAACTAGTAAAACTAGTAAAACTAGTAAAACTAGTAAAACTAGTAAAACTAGTAAAACTAGTAAAACTAGTAAAACTAGTAAAACTAGTAAAACTAGTAAAACTAGTAAAACTAGTAAAACTAGTAAAACGAGCAAAACGAGTAAAACGAGCAAAACGAGTAAAACGAGTAAAACGAGTAAAACGAGTAAAACGAGTAAAACGAGTAAAACGAGTAAAACGAGTAAAACGAGTAAAACGAGTAAAACGAGTAAAACGAGTAAAACGAGTAAAACGAGTAAAAGGAGTAAAACGAGTAAAACGAGTAAAACGAGTATTTCGAGTAAAACGAGTAAAACGAGTAAAACTAGTAAAACTAGTAAAACTAGTAAAACTAGTAAAACTAGTAAAACTAGTAAAACTAGTAAAACTAGTAAAACGAGTAAAACTAGTAAAACGAGTAAAACGAGTAAAACGAGTAAAACGAGTAAAACGAGTAAAACGAGTAATACGAGTAAAACGAGTAAAACGAGTAAAACGAGTAAAACTAGTAAAACTAGTAAAAATAGTAAAACTAGTAAACTAGTAAATCTAGTAAAACTAGTAAAACTAGTAAAACGAGCAAAACGAGTAAAACGAGTAAAACGAGTAAAACGAGTAAAACGAGTAAAACGAGTAAAACGAGTAAAACGAGTAAAACGAGTAAAACGAGTAAAACGAGTAAAACGAGTAAAACGAGTAAAACGAGTAAAACGAGTAAAACGAGTAAAACGAGTAAAACGAGTAAAACGAGTAAAACGAGTATTTCGAGTAAAACGAGTAAAACAAGTAAAACTAGTAAAACTAGTAAAACTAGTAAAACTAGTAAAACTAGTAAAACTAGTAAAACTAGTAAAACTAGTAAAACTAGTAAAACGAGTAAAACGAGCAAAACGAGTAAAACGAGCAAAACTAGTAAAACGAGCAAAACTAGTAAAACGAGTAAAACGAGTAAAACGAGTAAAACGAGTAAAACGAGTAAAACGAGTAAAACGAGTAAAACGAGTAAAACGAGTAAAACGAGTAAAACGAGTAAAACGAGTAAAACGAGTAAAACGAGTAAAACGAGTAAAACGAGTAAAACGAGTAAAACGAGTAAAACGAGTAAAACGAGTAAAACGAGTAAAACGAGTAAAACGAGTAAAACTAGTAAAACTAGTAAAACTAGTAAAACTAGTAAAACGAGTAAAACGAGTAAAACGAGTAAAACGAGTAAAACGAGTAAAACGAGTAAAACTAGTAAAACTAGTAAAACTAGTAAAACTAGTGAAACTAGTAAAACTAGTGAAACTAGTGAAACTAGTAAAACTAGTAAAACTAGTAAAACGAGTAAAACGAGTAAAACGAGTAAAACGAGAAAAACGAGTAAAACGAGTAAAACGAGTACTACGAGTAAAACGAGTAAAACGAGTAAAACGAGTAAAACTAGTAAAACTAGTAAAACTAGTAAAACTAGTAAAACTAGTAAAACTAGTAAAACTAGTAAAACTAGTAAAACTAGTAAAACTAGTAAAACGAGTAAAACGAGTAAAACGAGTAAAACGAGTAAAACGAGTAAAACGAGTAAAACGAGTAAAACGAGTAAAACGAATAAAACGAGTAAAACGAGCAAAACTAGTAAAACGAGCAAAACTAGTAAAACGAGTAAAACGAGTAAAACGAGTAAAACGAGTAAAACGAGTAAAACGCGTAAAACGAGTAAAACGAGTAAAACGAGTAAAACGAGTAAAACGAGTAAAACGAGTAAAACGAGTAAAACTAGTAAAACTAGTAAAACTAGTAAAACTAGTAAAACGAGTAAAACGAGTAAAACGAGTAAAACGAGTAAAACGAGTAAAACGAGTAATTCGAGTAAAACGAGTAAAACGAGTAAAACTAGTAAAACTAGTAAAACTAGTAAAACTAGTGAAACTAGTAAAACTAGTGAAACTAGTGAAACTAGTAAAACTAGTAAAACTAGTAAAACGAGTAAAACGAGTAAAACGAGAAAAACGAGTAAAACGAGTAAAACGAGTACTACGAGTAAAACGAGTAAAACGAGTAAAACGAGTAAAACTAGTAAAACTAGTAAAACTAGTAAAACTAGTAAAACTAGTAAAACTAGTAAAACTAGTAAAACTAGTAAAACTAGTAAAACTAGTAAAACTAGTAAAACTAGTAAAACTAGTAAAACTAGTAAAACGAGCAAAACGAGTAAAACGAGTAAAACGAGTAAAACGAGTAAAACGAGTAAAACGAGTAAAACGAGTAAAACGAGTAAAACGAGTAAAACGAGTAAAACGAGTAAAACGAGTAAAACGAGTAAAACGAGTAAAACGAGTAAAACGAGTAAAACGAGTAAAACGAGTAAAACTAGTAAAACTAGTAAAACTAGTAAAACTAGTAAAACTAGTAAAACTAGTAAAACTAGTAAAACTAGTAAAACTAGTAAAACGAGTAAAACGAGTAAAACGAGTAAAACGAGTAAAACGAGTAAAACGAGTAAAACGAGTAAAACGAGTAAAACGAATAAAACGAGTAAAACGAGTAAAACGAGAAAAACGAGTAAAACGAGTAAAACGAGTACTACGAGTAAAACGAGTAAAACGAGTAAAACGAGTAAAACTAGTAAAACTAGTAAAACTAGTAAAACTAGTAAAACTAGTAAAACTAGTAAAACTAGTAAAACTAGTAAAACTAGTAAAACTAGTAAAACTAGTAAAACGAGTAAAACGAGTAAAACGAGTAAAACGAGTAAAACGAGTAAAACGAGTAAAACGAGTAAAACGAGTAAAACGAGTAAAACGAATAAAACGAGTAAAACGAGCAAAACTAGTAAAACGAGCAAAACTAGTAAAACGAGTAAAACGAGTAAAACGAGTAAAACGAGTAAAACGAGTAAAACGCGTAAAACGAGTAAAACGAGTAAAACGAGTAAAACGAGTAAAACGAGTAAAACGAGTAAAACGAGTAAAACTAGTAAAACTAGTAAAACTAGTAAAACTAGTAAAACGAGTAAAACGAGTAAAACGAGTAAAACGAGTAAAACGAGTAATTCGAGTAAAACGAGTAAAACGAGTAAAACTAGTAAAACTAGTAAAACTAGTAAAACTAGTGAAACTAGTAAAACTAGTGAAACTAGTGAAACTAGTAAAACTAGTAAAACTAGTAAAACGAGTAAAACGAGTAAAACGAGTAAAACGAGAAAAACGAGTAAAACGAGTAAAACGAGTACTACGAGTAAAACGAGTAAAACGAGTAAAACGAGTAAAACTAGTAAAACTAGTAAAACTAGTAAAACTAGTAAAACTAGTAAAACTAGTAAAACTAGTAAAACTAGTAAAACTAGTAAAACTAGTAAAACTAGTAAAACTAGTAAAACTAGTAAAACTAGTAAAACGAGCAAAACGAGTAAAACGAGCAAAACGAGTAAAACGAGCAAAACGAGTAAAACGAGTAAAACGAGTAAAACGAGTAAAACGAGTAAAACGAGTAAAACGAGTAAAACGAGTAAAACGAGTAAAACGAGTAAAACGAGTAAAACGAGTAAAACGAGTAAAACGAGTAAAACGAGTAAAAGGAGTAAAACGAGTAAAACGAGTAAAACGAGTATTTCGAGTAAAACGAGTAAAACGAGTAAAACTAGTAAAACTAGTAAAACTAGTAAAACTAGTAAAACTAGTAAAACTAGTAAAACTAGTAAAACTAGTAAAACTAGTAAAACTAGTAAAACTAGTAAAACTAGTAAAACGAGTAAAACTAGTAAAACGAGTAAAACGAGTAAAACGAGTAAAACGAGTAAAACGAGTAAAACGAGTAATACGAGTAAAACGAGTAAAACGAGTAAAACGAGTAAAACTAGTAAAACTAGTAAAACTAGTAAAAATAGTAAAACTAGTAAAACTAGTAAAACTAGTAAAACTAGTAAAACGAGCAAAACGAGTAAAACGAGTAAAACGAGTAAAACGAGTAAAACGAGTAAAACGAGTAAAACGAGTAAAACGAGTAAAACGAGTAAAACGAGTAAAACGAGTAAAACGAGTAAAACGAGTAAAACGAGTAAAACGAGTAAAACGAGTAAAACGAGTAAAACGAGTAAAACGAGTAAAACGAGTAAAACGAGTAAAACGAGTAAAACGAGTAAAACGAGTATTTCGAGTAAAACGAGTAAAACAAGTAAAACTAGTAAAACTAGTAAAACTAGTAAAACTAGTAAAACTAGTAAAACTAGTAAAACTAGTAAAACTAGTAAAACTAGTAAAACTAGTAAAACTAGTAAAACGAGTAAAACGAGCAAAACGAGTAAAACGAGCAAAACTAGTAAAACGAGCAAAACTAGTAAAACGAGTAAAACGAGTAAAACGAGTAAAACGAGTAAAACGAGTAAAACGAGTAAAACGAGTAAAACGAGTAAAACGAGTAAAACGAGTAAAACGAGTAAAACGAGTAAAACGAGTAAAACGAGTAAAACGAGTAAAACGAGTAAAACGAGTAAAACGAGTAAAACGAGTAAAACGAGTAAAACGAGTAAAACGAGTAAAACGAGTAAAACGAGTAAAACGAGTAAAACGAGTAAAACGAGTAAAACTAGTAAAACTAGTAAAACTAGTAAAACTAGTAAAACGAGTAAAACGAGTAAAACGAGTAAAACGAGTAAAACGAGTAAAACGAGTAAAACGAGTAAAACTAGTAAAACTAGTAAAACTAGTAAAACTAGTGAAACTAGTAAAACTAGTGAAACTAGTGAAACTAGTGAAACTAGTAAAACTAGTAAAACGAGTAAAACGAGTAAAACGAGTAAAACGAGAAAAACGAGTAAAACGAGTAAAACGAGTACTACGAGTAAAACGAGTAAAACGAGTAAAACGAGTAAAACTAGTAAAACTAGTAAAACTAGTAAAACTAGTAAAACTAGTAAAACTAGTAAAACTAGTAAAACTAGTAAAACTAGTAAAACGAGTAAAACGAGTAAAACGAGTAAAACGAGTAAAACGAGTAAAACGAGTAAAACGAGTAAAACGAGTAAAACGAGTAAAACGAGTAAAACGAGTAAAACGAGTAAAACGAGTAAAACGAGTAAAACGAGTAAAACGAGTAAAACGAGTAAAACGAGTAAAACGAGTAAAACGAGTAAAACGAGTAAAACTAGTAAAACTAGTAAAACTAGTAAAACTAGTAAAACTAGTAAAACTAGTAAAACTAGTAAAACTAGTAAAACGAGTAAAACGAGTAAAACGAGTAAAACTAGTAAAACTAGTAAAACGAGCAAAACGAGCAAAACGAGCAAAACGAGCAAAACGAGTAAAACGAGCAAAACGAGTAAAACGAGTAAAACGAGTAAAACGAGTAAAACGAGTAAAACGAGTAAAACGAGTAAAACGAGTAAAACGAGTAAAACGAGTAAAACGAGTAAAACGAGTAAAACGAGTAAAACGAGTAAAACGAGTAAAACGAGTAAAACGAGTAAAACGAGTAAAACGAGTAAAACGAGTAAAACGAGTAAAACGAGTAAAACGAGTAAAACGAGTAAAACGAGTAAAACGAGTAAAACGAGTAAAACGAGTAAAACGAGTAAAACGAGTAATACGAGTAAAACGAGTAAAACGAGTAAAACGAGTAAAACGAGTAAAACTAGTAAAACTAGTAAAACTAGTAAAACTAGTAAAACTAGTAAAACTAGTAAAACTAGTAAAACTAGTAAAACTAGTAAAACTAGTAAAACTAGTAAAACGAGTAAAACGAGTAAAACGAGTAAAACGAGTAAAACGAGTAAAACGAGTAAAACGAATAAAACGAGTAAAACGAGCAAAACTAGTAAAACGAGCAAAACTAGTAAAACGAGTAAAACGAGTAAAACGAGTAAAACGAGTAAAACGAGTAAAACGCGTAAAACGAGTAAAACGAGTAAAACGAGTAAAACGAGTAAAACGAGTAAAACGAGTAAAACGAGTAAAACGAGTAATACGAGTAAAACGACTAAAACTAGTAAAACTAGTAAAACTAGTAAAACGAGTAAAACAAGTAAAACGAGTAAAACGAGTAAAACGAGTAAAACGAGTGAAACGAGTAAAACGAGTAAAACGAGTAAAACGAGTAAAACGAGTAAAACGAGTAAAACGAGTAAAACGAGTAAAACTAGTAAAACTAGTAAAACTAGTAAAACTAGTAAAACTAGTAAAACTAGTAAAACTAGTAAAACTAGTAAAACTAGTAAAACTAGTAAAACTAGTAAAACGAGTAAAACGAGTAAAACGAGTAAAACGAGTAAAACGAGTAAAACGAGCAAAACTAGTAAAACGAGCAAAACGAGTAAAACGAGTAAAACGAGTAAAACGAGTAAAACGAGTAAAACGAGTAAAACTAGTAAAACTAGTAAAACGAGCAAAACGAGCAAAACGAGTAAAACGAGTAAAACGAGTAAAACTAGTAAAACTAGTAAAACTAGTAAAACTAGTAAAACTAGTAAAACTAGTAAAACTAGTAAAACTAGTAAAACTAGTAAAACTAGTAAAACGAGCAAAACGAGTAAAACGAGTAAAACGAGTAAAACGAGTAAAACGAGTAAAACGAGTAAAACGAGTAAAACGAGTAAAACGAGTAAAACGAGTAAAACGAGTAAAACGAGTAAAACGAGTAAAACGAGTTTTTCGAGTAAAACGAGTAAAACGAGTAAAACTAGTAAAACTAGTAAAACTAGTAAAACTAGTAAAACGAGTAAAACGAGTAAAACGAGTAAAACGAGTAAAACGAGTAAAACGAGTAAAACGAGTAAAACGAGTAAAACGAGTAAAACGAGTAAAACGAGTAAAACGAGCAAAACGAGCAAAACTAGTAAAACGAGCAAAACGAGTAAAACGAGTAAAACGAGTAAAACGAGTAAAACGAGTAAAACTAGTAAAACTAGTAAAACGAGCAAAACGAGCAAAACGAGCAAAACGAGCAAAACGAGCAAAACGAGCAAAACGAGCAAAACGAGCAAAACGAGTAAAACGAGTAAAACGAGTAAAACGAGTAAAACGAGTAAAACGAGTAAAACGAGTAAAACGAGTAAAACGAGTAAAACGAGTAAAACGAGTAAAACGAGTAAAACGAGTAAAACGAGTAAAACTAGTAAAACTAGTAAAACTAGTAAAACTAGTAAAACTAGTAAAACTAGTAAAACTAGTAAAACTAGTAAAACTAGTAAAACTAGTAAAACTAGTAAAACTAGTAAAACTAGTAAAACTAGTGAAACTAGTGAAACTAGTGAAACTAGTGAAACTAGTAAAACGAGTAAAACGAGTAAAACGAGAAAAACGAGTAAAACGAGTAAAACGAGTAATACGAGTAAAACGAGTAAAACGAGTAAAACGAGTAAAACGAGTAAAACGCGTAAAACGAGTAAAACGAGTAAAACGAGTAAAACGAGTAAAACGAGTAAAACGAGTAATACGAGTAAAACGACTAAAACTAGTAAAACTAGTAAAACTAGTAAAACGAGTAAAACAAGTAAAACGAGTAAAACGAGTAAAACGAGCAAAACGAGTAAAACGAGCAAAACGAGTAAAACGAGTAAAACGAGTAAAACGAGTAAAACGAGTAAAACGAGTAAAACGAGTAAAACGAGTAAAACGAGTAAAACGAGTAAAACGAGTAAAACGAGTAAAACGAGTAAACGAGTAAAACGAGTAAAACGAGTAAAACGAGTAAAACGAGTAAAACGAGTAAAACGAGTAAAACGAGTATTTCGAGTAAAACGAGTAAAACGAGTAATACGAGTAAAACGAGTAAAACGAGTAAAACGAGTAAAACTAGTAAAACTAGTAAAACGAGTAAAACGAGTAAAACGAGTAAAACGAGTAAAACGAGCAAAACTAGTAAAACGAGCAAAACTAGTAAAACGAGTAAAACGAGTAAAACGAGTAAAACGAGTAAAACTAGTAAAACGAGTAAAACGAGTAAAACGAGTAAAACGAGTAAATCTAGTAAAACTAGTAAAACGAGCAAAACGAGCAAAACGAGCAAAACGAGCAAAACGAGTAAAACGAGCAAAACGAGTAAAACGAGTAAAACGAGTAAAACGAGTAAAACGAGTAAAACGAGTAAAACGAGTAAAACGAGTAAAACGAGTAAAACGAGTAAAACGAGTAAAACGAGTAAAACGAGTAAAACGAGTAAAACGAGTAAAACGAGTAAAACGAGTAAAACGAGTAAAACGAGTAAAACGAGTAAAACGAGTAAAACGAGTAAAACGAGTAAAACGAGTAAAACGAGTAAAACGAGTAAAACGAGTAAAACGAGTAAAACGAGTAAAACGAGTAAAACGAGTAAAACGAGTATTTCGAGTAAAACGAGTAAACGAGTAATACGAGTAAAACTAGTAAAAC
>NW_027487583.1:0-14377 GCF_050908995.1 Andrena cerasifolii | reverse complement strand
CTCGTTTTACTCGTTTTACTCGTTTTGCTCGTTTTACTAGTTTTGCTCGTTTTACTCGTTTTACTCGTTTTACTCGTTTTACTCGTTTTACTCGTTTTACTCGTTTTACTCGTTTTACTCGTTTTACTCGTTTTACTCGTTTTACTCGTTTTACTCGTTTTACTCGTTTTACCCGTTTTACTCGTTTTACCCGTTTTACCCGTTTTACTCGTTTTACTCGTTTTACTCGTTTTACTCGTTTTACTAGTTTTGCTCGTTTTACTCGTTTTACTCGTTTTACTCGTTTTACTCGTTTTACTCGTTTTACTCGTTTTACTCGTTTTACTCGTTTTACTCGTTTTACTCGATTTACTCGTTTTACTCGTTTTACTCGTTTTACTCGTTTTACTCGTTTTACTCGTTTTACTCGTTTTACTCGTTTTACTCGTTTTACTCGTTTTACTCGTTTTACTCGTTTTACTCGTTTTACCCGTTTTACTCGTTTTACCCGTTTTACTCGTTTTACCCGTTTTACTAGTTTTACTAGTTTTACTCGTTTTACTCGTTTTACTAGTTTTACTAGTTTTACTCGTTTTACTCGTTTTACTCGTTTTACTCGTTTTACTCGTTTTACTCGTTTTACTAGTTTTGCTCGTTTTACTCGTTTTACTCGTTTTACTCGTTTTACTCGTTTTACTCGTTTTACTCGTTTTACTCGTTTTACTCGTTTTACTCGTTTTACTCGTTTTACTCGTTTTACTAGTTTTACTAGTTTTGCTCGTTTTGCTCGTTTTACTCGTTTTACTCGTTTTACTCGTTTTACTAGTTTTGCTCGTTTTACTCGTTTTGCTCGTTTTACTCGTTTTACTGGTTTTACTAGTTTTACTAGTTTTACTCGTTTTACTCGTTTTACTCGTTTTACTCGTTTTACTCGTTTTACTCGTTTTACTCGTTTTACTCGTTTTACTCGTTTTACTAGTTTTGCTCGTTTTACTCGTTTTACTCGTTTTACTCGTTTTACTAGTTTTGCTCGTTTTACTCGTTTTACTCGTTTTACTCGTTTTACTCGTTTTACTCGTTTTACTAGTTTTACTAGTTTTGCTCGTTTTACTCGTTTTACTCGTTTTACTCGTTTTACTAGTTTTGCTCGTTTTACTCGTTTTGCTCGTTTTACTCGTTTTACTCGTTTTACTGGTTTTACTAGTTTTACTAGTTTTACTCGTTTTACTCGTTTTACTCGTTTCACTAGTTTTACTAGTTTTACTCGTTTTACTCGTTTTACTCGTTTTACTCGTTTTACCCGTTTTACTCGTTTTACCCGTTTTACTCGTTTTACCCGTTTTACTCGTTTTGCCCGTTTTACTCGTTTTACTCGTTTTACTCGTTTTGCTCGTTTTACTAGTTTTGCTCGTTTTACTCGTTTTACTCGTTTTACTCGTTTTACTCGTTTTACTCGTTTTACTCGTTTTACTCGTTTTACTCGTTTTACTCGTTTTACTCGTTTTACTCGTATTACTCGTATTACTCGTTTTACTCGTTTTGCTCGTTTTGCTCGTTTTGCTCGTTTTGCTCGTTTTGCTCGTTTCACTCGTTTTACTCGTTTCACTCGTTTTACTCGTTTTACTCGTTTTACTCGTTTTACTCGTTTTACTCGTTTTACTCGTTTTACTCGTTTTACTCGTTTTACTCGTTTTACTCGTTTTACTCGTTTTACTCGTTTTACTCGCTTTACTCGCTTTACTCGTTTTACTCGTTTTACTCGATTTACTCGTTTTACTCGATTTACTCGTTTTACTCGATTTACTCGTTTTACTCGATTTACTCGTTTTACTCGTTTTACTCGTTTTACTCGTTTTACTCGTTTTACTGGTTTTACTCGTTTTACTCGTATTACTCGTATTACTCGTTTTACTCGTTTTGCTCGTTTTGCTCGTTTTGCTCGTTTTACTCGTTTTACTCGTTTTACTCGTTTTACTCGTTTTACTCGTTTTACTCGTTTTACTCGTTTTACTCGTTTTACTCGTTTTACCCGTTTTACTCGTTTTACCCGTTTTACCCGTTTTACTCGTTTTACTCGTTTTACTCGTTTTACTCGTTTTACTAGTTTTGCTCGTTTTACTCGTTTTACTCGTTTTACTCGTTTTACTCGTTTTACTCGTTTTACTCGTTTTACTCGTTTTACTCGTTTTACTCGTTTTACTCGTTTTACTCGTTTTACTCGTTTTACTCGTTTTACTCGTTTTACTCGTTTTACTCGTTTTACTCGTTTTACTCGTTTTACCCGTTTTACTCGTTTTACCCGTTTTACTCGTTTTACCCGTTTTACTAGTTTTACTAGTTTTACTCGTTTTACTCGTTTTACTAGTTTTACTAGTTTTACTCGTTTTACTCGTTTTACTCGTTTTACTCGTTTTACTCGTTTTACTCGTTTTACTCGTTTTACTCGTTTTACTCGTTTTACTCGTTTTACTCGTTTTACTCGTTTTACTCGTTTTACTCGCTTTACTCGCTTTACTCGCTTTACTCGTTTTACTCGTTTTACTCGTTTTACTCGTTTTACTCGTTTTACTCGATTTACTCGTTTTACTCGATTTACTCGTTTTACTCGATTTACTCGTTTTACTCGTTTTACTCGTTTTACTCGTTTTACTCGTTTTACTCGTTTTACTCGTTTTACTGGTTTTACTCGTTTTACTCGTATTACTCGTATTACTCGTTTTACTCGTTTTGCTCGTTTTGCTCGTTTTGCTCGTTTTACTCGTTTTACTCGTTTTACTCGTTTTACTCGTTTTACTCGTTTTACTCGTTTTACTCGTTTTACTCGTTTTACTCGTTTTACTCGTTTTACTCGTTTTACTCGTTTTACTCGTTTTACTCGTTTTACTCGTTTTACCCGTTTTACTCGTTTTACCCGTTTTACCCGTTTTACTCGTTTTACTCGTTTTACTCGTTTTACTCGTTTTACTAGTTTTGCTCGTTTTACTCGTTTTACTCGTTTTACTCGTTTTACTCGTTTTACTCGTTTTACTCGTTTTACTCGTTTTACTCGTTTTACTCGTTTTACTCGTTTTACTCGTTTTACTCGTTTTACTCGTTTTACTCGTTTTACTCGTTTTACTAGTTTTACTAGTTTTGCTCGTTTTACTCGTTTTACTCGTTTTACTCGTTTTACTAGTTTTGCTCGTTTTACTCGTTTTGCTCGTTTTACTCGTTTTACTGGTTTTACTAGTTTTACTAGTTTTACTCGTTTTACTCGTTTTACTAGTTTTACTAGTTTTACTCGTTTTACTCGTTTTACTCGTTTTACTCGTTTTACTCGTTTTACCCGTTTTACTCGTTTTACCCGTTTTACTCGTTTTACCCGTTTTACTCGTTTTGCCCGTTTTACTCGTTTTACTCGTTTTACTCGTTTTACTCGTTTTACTAGTTTTCCTCGTTTTCCTCGTTTTACTCGTTTTACTCGTTTTACTAGTTTTGCTCGTTTTGCTCGTTTTACTGGTTTTACTCGTTTTGCTCGTTTTGCTCGTTTTGCTCGTTTTACTCGTTTTACTCGTTTTACTCGTTTTACTCGTTTTACTCGGTTTACTCGTTTTACTCGTTTTACTCGTTTTACTCGTTTTACTAGTTTTACTCGTTTTACTCGTTTTACTCGTTTTACTCGTTTTACTCGTTTTACTCGTTTTACTCGTTTTACTCGTTTTACTCGTTTTACTCGTTTTACTCGTTTTACTCGTTTTACTCGTTTTACCCGTTTTACTCGTTTTACCCGTTTTACTCGTTTTACCCGTTTTACTCGTTTTACCCGTTTTACTCGTTTTACTCGTTTTACTCGTTTTACTAGTTTTGCTCGTTTTACTCGTTTTACTCGTTTTACTCGTTTTACTCGTTTTACTCGTTTTACTCGTTTTACTCGTTTTACTCGTTTTACTAGTTTTACTAGTTTTGCCCGTTTTACTCGTTTTACTCGTTTTACTCGTTTTACTAGTTTTGCTCGTTTTACTCGTTTTACTCGTTTTACTCGTTTTACTCGTTTTACTCGTTTTACTCGTTTTACTCGTTTTACTCGTTTTACTCGTTTTACTCGTTTTACTCGTTTTACTCGTTTTACTCGTTTTACTCGTTTTACTCGTTTTACTCGTTTTACTCGTTTTACTCGTTTTACTCGTTTTACTCGTTTTACTCGTTTTACTCGTTTTACTCGTTTTACTCGTTTTACTCGTTTTACTCGTTTTACTCGTTTTACTCGTTTTACTCGTTTTACTCGTTTTACTCGTTTTACTCGTTTTACTCGTTTTACTCGTTTTACTCGTTTTACTCGTTTTACTCGTTTTACTCGTTTTACTCGTTTTACTCGTTTTACCCGTTTTACTCGTTTTGCCCGTTTTACTCGTTTTACTCGTTTTACTCGTTTTACTCGTTTTACTCGTTTTACTCGTTTTACTCGTTTTACCCGTTTTGCTCGTTTTGCTCGTTTTACTCGTTTTACTCGTTTTACTCGTTTTACTCGTTTTACTCGTTTTACTCGTTTTACTCGTTTTACTCGTTTTACTCGTTTTACTCGTTTTACTCGTTTTACTAGTTTTACTAGTTTTGCTCGTTTTACTCGTTTTACTCGTTTTACTCGTTTTACTAGTTTTACTCGTTTTACTCGTTTTACTCGTTTTACTCGTTTTACTCGTTTTACTCGTTTTACTCGTTTTACCCGTTTTACGCGTTTTACCCGTTTTACTCGTTATACCCGTTTTACTCGTTTTACTCGTTTTACTCGTTTTACTCGTTTTACTCGTTTTACTCGTTTTACTCGTTTTACTCGTTTTACTCGTTTTACTCGTTTTACTCGTTTTACTCGTTTTACTCGTTTTACTCGTTTTACTCGTTTTACTCGTTTTACTCGTTTTACTCGTTTTACTCGTTTTACCCGTTTTACTCGTTTTACCCGTTTTACTCGTTTTACTCGTTTTGCCCGTTTTACTCGTTTTACTCGTTTTACTCGTTTTACTCGTTTTACTAGTTTTGCTCGTTTTGCTCGTTTTACTCGTTTTACTCGTTTTACTCGTTTTACTCGTTTTACTCGTTTTACTCGTTTTACTCGTTTTACTCGTTTTACTCGTTTTACTCGTTTTACTCGTTTTACTCGTTTTACTCGTTTTACTCGTTTTACTCGTTTTACTCGTTTTACTCGTTTTACTCGTTTTACTCGTTTTACTCGTTTTACTCGTTTTACTCGTTTTACTCGTTTTACTCGTTTTACTAGTTTTACTAGTTTTGCTCGTTTTACTCGTTTTACTCGTTTTACTCGTTTTACTAGTTTTGCTCGTTTTACTCGTTTTGCTCGTTTTACTCGTTTTACTGGTTTTACTAGTTTTACTAGTTTTACTCGTTTTACTCGTTTTACTCGTTTTACTCGTTTTACTCGTTTTACTCGTTTTACCCGTTTTACTAGTTTTACCCGTTTTACTCGTTTTACCCGTTTTACTCGTTTTACCCGTTTTACTCGTTTTACTCGTTTTACTCGTTTTACTCGTTTTACTCGTTTTACTCGTTTTACTAGTTTTGCTCGTTTTACTCGTTTTACTCGTTTTACTCGTTTTACTCGTTTTACTCGTTTTACTCGTTTTACTCGTTTTACTCGTTTTACTCGTTTTACTCGTTTTACTCGTTTTACTCGTTTTACTGGTTTTACTAGTTTTACTAGTTTTACTCGTTTTACTAGTTTTACTAGTTTTACTAGTTTTACTCGTTTTACTCGTTTTACTCGTTTTACTCGTTTTACCCGTTTTACTCGTTTTACCCGTTTTACTCGTTTTGCCCGTTTTACTCGTTTTACTCGTTTTACTCGTTTTACTAGTTTTCCTCGTTTTCCTCGTTTTACTCGTTTTACTCGTTTTACTAGTTTTGCTCGTTTTGCTCGTTTTACCCGTTTTACTCGTTTTGCTCGTTTTGCTCGTTTTGCTCGTTTTACTCGTTTTACTCGTTTTACTCGTTTTACTCGTTTTACTCGTTTTACTCGTTTTACTCGTTTTACTCGTTTTACTCGTTTTACTCGTTTTACTCGTTTTACTCGTTTTACTAGTTTTACTCGTTTTACTCGTTTTACTCGTTTTACTCGTTTTACTCGTTTTACTCGTTTTACTCGTTTTACTCGTTTTACTCGTTTTACTCGTTTTACTCGTTTTACTCGTTTTACTCGTTTTACTCGTTTTACTCGTTTTACTCGTTTTACTCGTTTTACTAGTTTTACTAGTTTTGCCCGTTTTACTCGTTTTACTCGTTTTACTAGTTTTGCTCGTTTTACTCGTTTTACTCGTTTTACTCGTTTTACTCGTTTTACTCGTATTACTCGTTTTACTCGTTTTACTCGTTTTACTCGTTTTACTCGTTTTACTCGTTTTACTCGTTTTACTCGTTTTACTCGTTTTACTCGTTTTACTCGTTTTACTCGTTTTACTCGTTTTACTCGTTTTACTAGTTTTACTCGTTTTACTCGTTTTACTCGTTTTACTCGTTTTACTCGTTTTACTCGTTTTACTCGTTTTACTCGTTTTACTCGTTTTACTCGTTTTACTCGTTTTACTCGTTTTACTCGTTTTACTAGTTTTACTAGTTTTGCTCGTTTTACTCGTTTTACTCGTTTTACTCGTTTTACTCGTTTTACTCGTTTTACTCGTTTTACTCGTTTTACTCGTTTTACTCGTTTTACTCGTTTTACTCGTTTTACTCGTTTTACTCGTTTTACTCGTTTTACTCGTTTTACTCGTTTTACTAGTTTTACTAGTTTTGCCCGTTTTACTCGTTTTACTCGTTTTACTAGTTTTGCTCGTTTTACTCGTTTTACTCGTTTTACTCGTTTTACTCGTTTTACTCGTTTTACTGGTTTTACTCGTTTTACTCGTATTACTCGTATTACTCGTTTTACTCGTTTTGCTCGTTTTGCTCGTTTTGCTCGTTTTACTCGTTTTACTCGTTTTACTCGTTTTACTCGTTTTACTCGTTTTATTCGTTTTACTCGTTTTACTCGTTTTACCCGTTTTACTCGTTTTACCCGTTTTACTCGTTTTACCCGTTTTACCCGTTTTACTCGTTTTGCCCGTTTTACTCGTTTTACTCGTTTTACTCGTTTTACTAGTTTTGCTCGTTTTACTCGTTTTACTCGTTTTACTCGTTTTACTCGTTTTACTCGTTTTACTCGTTTTACTCGTTTTACTGGTTTTACTCGTTTTACTCGTATTACTCGTATTACTCGTTTTACTCGTTTTACTCGTTTTGCTCGTTTTGCTCGTTTTGCTCGTTTTACTCGTTTTACTCGTTTTACTCGTTTTACTCGTTTTACTCGTTTTACTCGTTTTACTCGTTTTACTCGTTTTACTCGTTTTACTCGTTTTACTCGTTTTACTCGTTTTACTCGTTTTGCTCGTTTTGCTCGTTTTGCTCGTTTTGCTCGTTTTGCTCGTTTTGCTCGTTTTGCTCGTTTTGCTCGTTTTGCTCGTTTTACTCGTTTTGCTCGTTTTACTCGTTTTACTAGTTTTACTCGTTTTACTCGTTTTACCCGTTTTACTCGTTTTACCCGTTTTACTCGTTTTACCCGTTTTACTCGTTTTACCCGTTTTACTCGTTTTGCCCGTTTTACTCGTTTTGCCCGTTTTACTCGTTTTACTCGTTTTACTCGTTTTACTCGTTTTACTCGTTTTACTAGTTTTGCTCGTTTTACTCGTTTTACTCGTTTTACTCGTTTTACTCGTTTTACTCGTTTTACTCGTTTTACTCGTTTTACTCGTTTTACTCGTTTTACTCGTTTTACTCGTTTTACTCGTTTTACTCGTTTTACTCGTTTTACTCGTTTTACTCGTTTTACTCGTTTTACTCGTTTTACTCGTTTTACTCGTTTTACTCGTTTTACTCGTTTTACTCGTTTTACTCGTTTTACTCGTTTTACTCGTTTTACTCGTTTTACTCGTTTTACTCGTTTTACTCGTTTTACTCGTTTTACTCGTTTTACTAGTTTTACTAGTTTTGCTCGTTTTACTCGTTTTGCTCGTTTTACTCGTTTTACTGGTTTTACTAGTTTTACTAGTTTTACTCGTTTTACTCGTTTTACTAGTTTTACTCGTTTTACTCGTTTTACTCGTTTTACTCGTTTTACCCGTTTTACTCGTTTTACCCGTTTTACTCGTTTTGCCCGTTTTACTCGTTTTACTCGTTTTACTCGTTTTACTAGTTTTCCTCGTTTTACTCGTTTTACTCGTTTTACTCGTTTTACCCGTTTTACTCGTTTTACCCGTTTTACTCGTTTTACCCGTTTTACTCGTTTTGCCCGTTTTACTCGTTTTACTCGTTTTACTCGTTTTACTCGTTTTACTAGTTTTCCTCGTTTTCCTCGTTTTACTCGTTTTACTCGTTTTACTAGTTTTGCTCGTTTTGCTCGTTTTACTCGTTTTACTCGTTTTGCTCGTTTTACTCGTTTTACTCGTTTTACTCGTTTTACTCGTTTTACTCGTTTTACTCGTTTTACTCGTTTTACTCGTTTTACTCGTTTTACTCGTTTTACTCGTTTTACCTCGTTTTACTCGTTTTACTCGTTTTACTCGTTTTACTCGTTTTACTCGTTTTACTCGTTTTACTCGTTTTACTCGTTTTACCGTTTTACTCGTTTAACTCGTTTTACTCGTTTTACTCGTTTTACTCGTTTTACCCGTTTTACTCGTTTTACCCGTTTTACTCGTTTTACTCGTTTTACTCGTTTTACTCGTTTTACTCGTTTTACTCGTTTTACTCGTTTTACTCGTTTTACTCGTTTTACTCGTTTTACTCGTTTTACTCGTTTTACTCGTTTTACTCGTTTTACTCGTTTTACTCGTTTTACTCGTTTTACTCGTTTTACTCGTTTTACTCGTTTTACTCGTTTTACTCGTTTTACTCGTTTTACTCGTTTTACTCGTTTTACTCGTTTTACTCGTTTTACTCGTTTTACTCGTTTTACTCGTTTTACTCGTTTTACTCGTTTTACTCGTTTTACTCGTTTTACTCGTTTTACTCGTTTTACTCGTTTTACTCGTTTTACTCGTTTTACTCGTTTTACTCGTTTTACTCGTTTTACTCGTTTTACTCGTTTTACTCGTTTTACTCGTTTTACTCGTTTTACTCGTTTTACTCGTTTTACTCGTTTTACTCGTTTTACTCGTTTTACTCGTTTTACTCGTTTTACTCGTTTTACTCGTTTTACTCGTTTTACTCGTTTTACTCGTTTTACTCGTTTTACTCGTTTTACTCGTTTTACTCGTTTTACTCGTTTTTACTCGTTTTACTCGTTTTACTCGTTTTACTCGTTTTACTCGTTTTACTCGTTTTACTCGTTTTACTCGTTTTACTCGTTTTACTCGTTTTACTCGTTTTACTCGTTTTACTCGTTTTACTCGTTTTACTCGTTTTACTCGTTTTACTCGTTTTACTCGTTTTACTCGTTTTACTCGTTTTACTCGTTTTACTCGTTTTACTCGTATTACTCGTATTACTCGTTTTACTCGTTTTACTCGTTTAACTAGTTTTACTCGTTTTACTCGTTTTACTCGTTTTACTCGTTTTACTCGTTTTACTCGTTTTACTCGTTTTACTCGTTTTACTCGTTTTACTAGTTTTATTCGTTTTACTCGTTTTACTCGTTTTACTCGTTTTACTCGTTTTACTCGTTTTACTCGTTTTACTCGTTTTACTCGTTTTACTCGTTTTTACTCGTTTTACTCGTTTTACTCGTTTTACTAGTTTTACTCGTTTTACTCGTTTTACTCGTTTTACTCGTTTTACTCGTTTTACTCGTTTTACTCGTTTACTCGTTTTACTCGTTTAACTAGTTTTACTCGTTTTACTCGTATTACTCGTTTTACTCGTTTTACTCCTTTTACTCGTATTACTCGTTTTACTCGTTTTACTCGTTTTACTCGTTTAACTAGTTTTACTCGTTTACTCGTTTTACTCGTTTTATTCGTTTTACTCGTTTTACTCGTTTTACTCGTTTTACTCGTTTTACTCGTATTACTCGTTTTACTCGTTTTACTCGTTTTACTCGTTTTACTCGTTTTACTCGTTTTACTCGTTTTACTCGTTTTACTCGTTTTACTCGTTTTACTCGTTTTACTCGTTTTACTCGTTTTACTCGTTTTATTAGTTTTACTCGTTTTACTAGTTTTACTCGTTTTACTCGTTTTACTCGTTTTACTCGTTTTACTAGTATTACTCGTTTTACTCGTTTTACTCGTTTTACTCGTTTTACTCGTTTTATTCGTTTTACTCGTATTACTCGTTTTACTCGTATTACTCGTTTTACTCGTATTACTCGTTTTACTCGTTTTACTCCTTTTACTCGTATTACTCGTTTTACTCGTTTTACTCGTTTTACTCGTTTAACTAGTTTTACTCGTTTTACTCGTTTTACTCGTTTTACTCGTTTTACTAGTTTTACTCGTTTTACTCGTTTTACTCGTTTTACTCGTTTTACTCGCTTTACTCGTTTTACTCGTTTTACTCGTTTTACTCGTTTTACTCGTTTTACTCGTTTTACTCGTTTTACTCGTTTTACTCGTATTACTCGTTTTACTCGTTTTACTCGTTTTACTCGTTTTGCTAGTTTTACTCGTTTTACTCGTTTTACTCGTTTTACTCGTTTTACTCGTTTTACTAGTTTTACTCGTTTTACTAGTTTTACTCGTTTTACTCGTTTTACTCGTTTTACTCGTTTTACTAGTTTTACTCGTTTTACTAGTTTTACTCGTTTTACTCGTTTTACTCGTTTTACTCGTTTTACTCGTTTTACTCGTTTTACTCGTTTTACTCGTTTTACTCGTTTTACTCGTTTTACTCGTTTTACTCGTTTTACTCGTTTTACTCGTTTTACTCGTTTTACTCGTTTTACTCGTTTTACTAGTTTTACTCGTTTTACTAGTTTTACTCGTTTTACTCGTTTTACTCGTTTTACTCGTTTTACTCGTTTTACTCGTTTTACTAGTATTACTCGTTTTACTCGTTTTACTCGTTTTACTCGTTTTACTCGTTTTACTCGTTTTACTCGTTTTATTCGTTTTACTCGTATTACTCGTTTTACTCGTTTTACTCCTTTTACTCGTATTACTCGTTTTACTCGTTTTACTAGTTTACTCGTTTACCTAGTTTTACTCGTTTTACTCGTTTTACTCGCTTTACTCGTTTTACTCGCTTTACTCGTTTTACTCGTTTTACTCGTTTTACTCGTTTTACTCGTATTACTCGTTTTACTCGTATTACTCGTTTTACTCGTTTTACTCGTTTTACTCGTTTTACTCGTTTTACTCGTTTTACTCGTTTTACTCGTTTTACTCGTTTTACTCGTTTTACTCGTTTTACTCGTTTTACTCGTTTTACTCGTTTTACTCGTTTTACTCGTTTTACTCGTTTTACTCGTTTTACTCGTTTTACTCGTTTCACTCGTTTTACTCGTTTCACTCGTTTTACTCGTTTTACTCGTTTCACTCGTTTTACTCGTTTTACTCGTTTCACTCGTTTTACTCGTTTCACTCGTTTTACTCGTTTCACTCGTTTTACTCGTTTCACTCGTTTTACTCGTTTCACTCGTTTTACTCGTTTCACTCGTTTTACTCGTTTCACTCGTTTTACTCGTTTCACTCGTTTTACTCGTTTCACTCGTTTTACTCGTTTTACTCGTTTTACTCGTTTTACTCGTTTTACTCGTTTTACTCGTTTTATTCGTTTTACTCGTTTTATTCGTTTTATTCGTTTTACTCGTTTTACTCGTATTACTCGTATTACTCGTTTTACTCGTTTTACTCGTTTTACTCGTTTTACTCGTTTTACTCGTTTTACTCGTTTTACTCGTTTTACTCGTTTTACTCGTTTTACTCGTTTTACTCGTTTTACTCGATTTACTCGATTTACTCGTTTTACTCGATATACTGGTTTTACTGGTTTTATCGTTTTACTCGTTTTACTCGTTTTACTCGTTTTACTCGTTTTACTCGTTTTACTCGTTTTACTCGTTTTACTCGTTTTACTCGTTTTACTCGTTTTACTCGTTTTACTCGTTTTACTCGTTTTACTCGTTTTACTCGTTTTACTCGTTTTACTCGTTTTACTCGTTTTACTCGTTTTACTCGTTTTACTCGTTTTATTCGTTTTACTCGTTTTACTCGTTTTACTCGTTTTACTCGTTTTACTCGTTTTACTCGTTTTACTCGTTTTACTCGTTTTACTCGTTTTACTCGTTTTACTCGTTTTACTCGTTTTACTCGTTTTACTCGTTTTACTCGTTTTACTCGTTTTACTCGTTTTACTCGTTTTACTAGTTTTACTCGTTTTACTCGTTTTACTCGTTTTACTCGTTTTACTCGTTTTACTCGTTTTACTAGAATTACTCGTTTTACTCGTTTTACTCGTTTTACTCGTTTTACTCGTTTTACTCGTTTTACTCGTTTTATTCGTTTTACTCGTATTACTCGTTTTACTCGTATTACTCGTTTTACTCGTTTTACTCCTTTTACTCGTATTACTCGTTTTACTCGTTTTACTCGTTTTACTCGTTTAACTAGTTTTACTAGTTTTACTCGTTTTACTCGTTTTACTCGTTTTACTCGTTTTACTCGTTTTACTCGCTTTACTCGTTTTACTCGTTTTACTCGTTTTACTCGTTTTACTCGTTTTACTCGTTTTACTCGTTTTACTCGTTTACTCGTTTTACTCGTTTTACTCGTTGTACTCGTTTTACTCGTTTTACTCGTTTCACTCGTTTTACTCGTTTCACTCGTTTTACTCGTTTCACTCGTTTTACTCGTTTCACTCGTTTTACTCGTTTCACTCGTTTTACTCGTTTCACTCGTTTTACTCGTTTCACTCGTTTTACTCGTTTCACTCGTTTTACTCGTTTCACTCGTTTTACTCGTTTCACTCGTTTACTCGTTTCACTCGTTTTACTCGTTTCACTCGTTTTACTCGTTTCACTCGTTTTACTCGTTTCACTCGTTTTACTCGTTTCACTCGTTTTACTCGTTTCACTCGTTTTACTCGTTTTACTCGTTTTACTCGTTTTACTCGTTTTACTCGTTTTACTCGTATTACTCGTTTTACTCGTTTTACTCGTTTTACTCGTTTAACTAGTTTTACTCGTTTTACTCGTTTTACTCGTTTACTCGTTTTACTCGTTTTACTCGTTTTACTCGTTTTACTCGTTTTACTAGTTTTACTAGTTTTACTCGTTTTACTCGTTTTACTCGTTTTACTCGTTTTACTCGTTTTACTCGTTTTACTCGTTTTACTCGTTTTACTAGTTTTACTCGTTTTACTCGTTTACTCGTTTTACTCGTTTTACTCGCTTTACTCGTTTTACTCGTTTTACTCGTTTTACTCGTTTTACTCGTTTTACTTTACTCGTTTTCTCGTTTTACTCGTTTTACTCGTATTACTCGTTTTACTCGTATTACTCGTTTTACTCGTTTTACTCGTTTTACTCGTTTTGCTAGTTTTACTCGTTTTACTCGTTTTACTCGTTTTACTCGTTTTACTCGTTTTACTAGTTTTACTCGTTTTACTCGTTTTACTCGTTTTACTCGTTTTACTCGTTTTACTCGTTTTACTAGTATTACTCGTTTTACTCGTTTTACTCGTTTTACTCGTTTTACTCGTTTTACTCGTTTTACTCGTTTTATTCGTTTTACTCGTATTACTCGTTTTACTCGTTTTATTCGTTTTACTCGTTTACACGTTTTACTCGTTTTACTCGTTTTACTCGTTTTACTCGTTTTACTCGTTTTACTCGTTTTACTCGTTTTACTCGTTTTACTCGTTTTACTCGTTTTACTCGTTTTACTCGTTTTACTCGTTTTACTCGTTTTACTCGTTTACTCGTTTTACTCGTTTACTCGTTTTACTCGTTTTACTCGTTTTACTCGTTTCTCTATTACCGGTTACTCGTTTACTAGTTTTACTCGTTTTACTAGTTTTACTCGTTTTACTAGTTTTACTCGTTTTACTCGTTTTACTCGTTTTACTCGTTTTACTCGTATTACTCGTTTTACTCGTTTTACTCGTTTTACTCGTTTTACTCGTTTTACTCGTTTTACTCGTTTTACTCGTTTTACTCGTATTACTCGTTTTACTCGTATTACTCGTTTTACTCGTTTACTCATTTTACTCGTATTACTCGTTTTACTCGTTTTACTCGTTTTACTCGTTTAACTAGTTTTACTCGTTTTACTCGTTTTACTCGTTTACTCGTTTACTCGTTTTACTCGTTTTACTCGTTTTACTAGTTTTACTAGTTTTACTCGTTTTACTCGTTTTACTCGTTTTACTCGTTTACTCGTTTTACTCGTTTTACTCGTTTTACTCGTTTTACTAGTTTTACTCGTTTTACTCGTTTTAC
>NW_027487582.1:0-14392 GCF_050908995.1 Andrena cerasifolii | reverse complement strand
TTTTCTTAAATTTTTTATTTATTTTTTTAAAATTGTTTTTAATTTTTTTTTAATTTTTTAAAAATTTGTTTTATTTTTTAAAAATTTATTTATTATTTTTTTATTTTTTCTTTTAAAATTTTTTTAAAATTATTACATTTAAAAAAAAAATGTTTTTTTAAATTCTTTTTTAATTTTTATATTTATTTTATTTTTAAATTTTAATTTTTCTTTTACTTTAATTTTTTAAATTTAATTTTTTTTAATTTTCTTAAATTTTTTATTTTTTTTTAAATTGTTTTTAATTTTTTTTAATTTTTTAAAATTTTTTTATAATTTTTTTTTAAATTTTTTAAAATTTGTTTTATTTTTTTAAATATATTTATTATTTTTTTCTTTTTTCTTTTTAAAATTTTTTAAAATTATTATATTTAAAAAAAAATGTTATTTAAATTTTTTTTAGAATTCTTTTTTAATTTTTATATTTATTTTTTTAAATTTTTTTTAATTTAAATTTCTCTTTTACTTTAATTTTTTTAAATTTAAATTTTTTTTTAATTTTCTTAAATTTTTTATTTATTTTTCTTAAATTGTTTTTTAATTTTTTTTAATTTTTTAAAGAATTTTTAAAAAAATTTGAATTTGCAATTTTTTTTTTCAATTTTTTTTTTATTTTTTTTATTTTTTTTTAATATTTAAATTTTTTTTAAATTTTTAAAATTTTTTTCTAAATTTTTTAAAATTTTTTAATTTTTCCTGATTTTAATTTTCAAAATTAAAATTTTTTTTTAAAATTTTTTTTATTATTTTTTTTAACATTATTTATTTATTTTTTGTTGTTTCCTATTTTTTTTATATTAATTTTTTTAATTTAAAAAAAAAATTCTAATTTTTTTAAAATTTTTTTAATTTTTTTTTTAAATTTTTTAAAAATTTGTTTTATTTTTTTTTAAATTTATTTATTATTTTTTTCTTTTTTCTTTTTAAAGTTTTTTAAAATTATTATACTTAAAAAAAAATGTTTTTTTAATTTTTTTTTAAAATTCTTTTTTAATTTTTATTTTTTTTTTAAATTAAATTTTTTTTTAATTTTTTTAAATTTTTTAATATTTTAAAAAAAAATTCTTTATTTAAATTTTTTTCAATTGTTAAAAAATTTATATTTTAAAATTTTTTTTTTTTTAATTTATTTATTATTTTTTTTTTTCTTTTAAAATTTTTTTAAAATTATTATATTTAAAAAAAAAAGTTTTTAAAATTTGTTCTAAATTTTTTTTTAATTTTTTGAAAATTTAAAAAAAAATTTTAATTTTATTTATTTATTTTAAAATTTTTTTTATATTTTTTTAATTTTTAAATTTTTTTTTAAATTTATTTAAATTTTATTCTTAATTTTTTTTTATATTTTGTTATATGTTTTCTGTTAGTTTTTTGCGTTCTATTTATTCTTTATTTTCATTTTTTAATTGTTTTTAATTTTTTTACATTTTTTTCAAAAAATTTTTTTAATTTTTTTTTAAATTTCTTTTAAATTTTAATATTTCTTTTATTTTAATTTTTTAAATTTATTTTTTTTTAATTTTCTTAAATTTTTTATTTATTTTTTAAAAATTGTTTTTAATTTTTTTTAAATTTTAAAAAAAATTTCTTTTATTTTAATTTTTTTTAAATTAATTTTTTTTAATTTAATTTTTTTTTTTAATTTAAAATTTTTTTTTTTAATTTTAAAATTTTTTTTTTTAATTTAAAAATTTTTTTTCTTTATTTAATTTTTTTTCAATTGTTAAAAAAAGATTTAAATTTTTTTACAAAAAAATTATTTATTTATTTTTAAATTTATTTATTATTCTTTTCTTTATCTTTTTTAAAACATTTTTAAATTATTATATTTAAAAAAAAAGTTTTTTAAATTTTTTTAAAATTTTTTTTTTAATTTTTTGAAAATTTAAAAAAATTTTAATTTTATTTATTTATTTAATAAAAATTTTTAATTTTTTTTAATTTTTAAATTTTTTTTTTAATTTATTTAAGTTTTATACTTAAATTCTTTATATATTTTTTTATATGTTTTCTGTTAGTTTTTTGCGTTTTATTTATTTTTTATTTTCATTTTTTAATTGTTTTTAATTTTTTTAAATTTCTTAAAATTTTTTTTTTAAATTTTGTAAATTTTATTTTAATTTTTTAAATTTTTTTTATAATTTCTTTAAAAAATTTTAAAAATTTGGTTTATTCTTTTTTAAATTTATTTATTATTTTTTTCTTTTTTCTTTTTAAAATTTTATAAAATTATTATATTTTAAAAAAATGTTTTTTAAATTTTTTTAGAATTCCCTTTTAATTTTTATATTTAGTTTTTTTAATTTTTTTTTTAATTTTAATTTTTCTTTTATTTTAATTTTTAAAATTTTAAAATTTTATTTTAATTTTCTTAAATTTTTTATTTATTTTTCTTAAATTGTTTTTAATTTTTTTAAAATTTTTTAAATAATTTTTTTAAAAAAATTGAATTTAAAATTTTTTTTCTCACTTTTTTTTATTTTTTTTTTTAAATTTTTTAAAAAAATATTTTAATTTTTTTTAAGTTTAAAATTTTTTTTAAATTTTTGAAAATTTTTTTTTCTTTATTTAAATTTTTTCAATTGTTAAAAAATTTAAATATTAAAAATTTTTTTTTTAAATTTATTTATTATTCTTTTCTTTTTCTTTTTTCAATTTTATTAAAATTATTATATTTATAAACAAGTTTTTTAAATTTTTTGAAAATTTTTTTTTTAATTTTTTGAAAATTTAAAAAAAATTTAATTTTATTTATTTATTTTTAAAAAAAAATTTTTTTTTAATTTTTAAATTTTTTTCTTAAATTTTTTCTATATTTTTTTTATATGTTTTCTGTTAGTTTTTTGTTTTTTATTTATTTTTTATTTTCATTTTTTAATTGTTTTTAATTTTTTTTTAAATTCTTAAAAAAAATTTTAAATTTTGTACAATTTTTTTAATTTTTTAAAATTTTTTTATCATTTTTTTTAAATTTTTAAAAAATTTGTTTTATTTTTTTTAAATTTATTTATTATTTTTTTTTCTTTTAAAATTTTTTTAAAATTATTATATTTAAAAAAAAAGTTTTTAAAATTTGTTCTAAATTTTTTTTTAATTTTTTGAAAATTTAAAAAAAATTTTTAATTTTATTTATTTATTTTAAATTTTTTTTTATATTTTTTTAATTTTTAAATTTTTTTTAAATTTATTTAAATTTTATTCTTAAATTTTTTTATATTTTTGTTATATGTTTTCTGTTAGTTTTTGGCGTTCTATTTATTCTTTATTTTCATTTTTTAATTGTTTTTAATTTTTTTTACATTTTTTTCAAAAAAATTTTTTTAATTTTTTTTAAATTTCTTTTAAATTTTAATATTTCTTTTATTTTAATTTTTAAAATTTTTTTTTTTTTAATTTTCTTAAATTTTTTATTTATTTTTTAAAAATTGTTTTTAATTTTTTTTAAATTTTAAAAAAAAATTTCTTTTATTTTAATTTTTTTTAAATTTTAAAAAAAAATTTCTTTTATTTTAATTTTTTTTAAATTAATTTTTTGTTTAATGTTTGAAATTTTTTTTAATTTAAAAAATTTTTTTTCTTTATATAAATTTTTTTCAATTGTTAAAAAAAATTTAAATTTTAAAAAAAAATTATTAATTGTTTTTAAATTTATTTAATATTCTTTTCTTTTTCTTTTTTAAAATTAGTAAAAATTATTATATTTAAAAAATAGGTTTTTTAATTTTTTTAAAATTTATTTTTTTAAATTTTTGAAAATTTTTTTTTCTTTATTTAAATTTTTTCAATTGTTAAAAAATTTAAATATTAAAATTTTTTTTTTAAATTTATTTATTATTCTTTTCTTTTTCTTTTTTCAATTTTATTAAAATTATTATATTTATAAAAAAGTTTTTAAATTTTTTGAAAATTTTTTTTTTAATTTTTTGAAAATTTAAAAAAAATTTAATTTTATTTATTTATTTTTAAAAAAAAATTTTTTTTTAATTTTTAAATTTTTTAAAAAATTTATTTAAATTTTTTTCTTAAATTTTTTCTATATTTTTTTTATATGTTTTCTGTTAGTTTTTTGTTTTTTATTTATTTTTTATTTTCATTTTTTAATTGTTTTTAATTTTTTTTTAAATTCTTAAAAAAAAATTTAAAATTTGTACAATTTTTTTAATTTTTTAAAATTTTTTTATCATTTTTTTTAAATTTTTAAAAAATTTGTTTTATTTTTTTTAAATTTATTTATTATTTTTTTTTCTTTTAAAATTTTTTTAAAATTATTATATTTAAAAAAAAAGTTTTTAAAATTTGTTCTAAATTTTTTTTTAATTTTTTGAAAATTTAAAAAAAATTTTTAATTTTATTTATTTATTTTAATTTTTTTTTTATATTTTTTTAATTTTTAAATTTTTTTTAAATTTATTTAAATTTTATTCTTAAATTTTTTTATATTTTTGTTATATGTTTTCTGTTAGTTTTTGGCGTTCTATTTATTCTTTATTTTCATTTTTTAATTGTTTTTAATTTTTTTTACATTTTTTTCAAAAAATTTTTTTTAATTTTTTTTAAATTTCTTTTAAATTTTAATATTTCTTTTATTTTAATTTTTTAAATTTTTTTTTTTTTAATTTTCTTAAATTTTTTATTTATTTTTTAAAAATTGTTTTTAATTTTTTTTAAATTTTAAAAAAAAATTTCTTTTATTTTAATTTTTTTTAAATTAATTTTTTGTTTAATGTTTGAAATTTTTTTTAATTTAAAAAATTTTTTTTCTTTATATAAATTTTTTTCAATTGTTAAAAAAATTTAAATTTTAAAAAAAAATTATTAATTGTTTTTAAATTTATTTAATATTCTTTTCTTTTTCTTTTTTAAAATTAGTAAAAATTATTATATTTAAAAAATAGGTTTTTTAATTTTTTTAAAATTTATTTTTTTAATTTTTTGAAAATTTAAAAAAAAATAATTTTATTTATTTATTTTAAAATTTTTTTTTATTTTTTTTTTTAATTTTTAAATTTTTTTTTAAATTTATTTATATTTTTTCTTAAATTTTTTATATTTTTTTATATGTTTTCTGTTAGTTTTTCGCGTTTTATTTATTTTTTATTTTCATTTTTTAATTGTTTTTAATTTTTTAATTTTCTTAAATTTTTTTTTTAAATTTTGTAAAATTTTTTTTTAATTTTTTAAAATTTTTTATAATTTTTTTTAAATTTTTTAAAAATTTGGTTTATTTTTTTTAAATTTATTTATTATTTTGTTCTTTTTTCTTTTTAAACTTTTTTAAAATTATTATATATAAAAAAATGTTTTTTAATTTTTTTTAGAATTCTTTTTTAATTTTTATATTTATTTTTTTTAAATTATTTTAATTTAATTTTTCTTTTATTTTAATTTTTTAAAATTTTAAAAATTTATTTTAATTTTCTTAAATTTTTTATTTATTTTTCTTAAATTGTTTTAAATTTTTTTTTAATTTTTTAAATAATTTTTACAAAAAATTTGAATTTAAATTTTTTTTCTCGATTTTTTTATTTATTTTTTTTAATTTTTTAAAAAAATATTTTAATTTTTTTTAAGTTTAAAATTTTTTTTAAATTATAGAAATTTTTTTGTTCTTTATTTAATTTTTTTTCAATTGTTAAAAAAAATTTAAAATTTTATAAAAAAAAATATTTATTTTTTTTAAATTTATTTATTATTCTTTTCTTTTTCTTTTTTAAAATTTTTTAAAATTATTATATTTAAAAAAAAAGTTTTTAAATTTTTTAAAATTATTTTTTTTAATTTTTTGAAAATTTAAAAATAATTATTTTATTTATTTATTTAAAAAAAAAATTATTTTTTTTAATTTTTAAATTTTTTTTAAAATTTATTTAAATTTTTTTCCTAAATTTTTTTTATATTTTTTTTATATGTTTTCTGTTAGTTTTTTGTTATTTATTTATTTTTTATTTTCATTTTTTAATTGTTTTTAATTTTTTTTAAACTTCTTAAAATTTTTTTTTAAATTTTGTAAATTTTTTTAAATTTTGTAAAATTTTTTTTAATTTTTTAAAAATTTTTTATAATTTTTTTAATTATTAAAATTTTTTTATAATTTTTTTTAAATTTTTCAAAAATTTGGTTTATTTTTTTTTTAAATTTATTCATTATTTTTTTCTTTCTTCTTTTTAAAAATTTTTAAAATTATTATATTTAAAAAAAAATGTTTTTTATTTTTTTTTAATTTTTAAATTTTTTTTAAAATTTATTTAAATTTTTTTCCTAAATTTTTTTTATATTTTTTTTATATGTTTTCTCTTAGTATTTGGTTATTTATTTATTTTTTATTTGCATTTTTTAATTGTTTTTAATTTTTTTTAAACTTCTTAAATTTTTTTTTAAATTTTGTAAATTTTTTTTTAATTTTTTAAAAAAATTTTAAAAATTTGTTTTATTTTTTTTAAAATTTATTTATTATTTTTTTCTTTTTCTTTTTTAATTTTTATATTTTTTTTAATTTTTTTTAAAATTATAATTTTTCTTTTATTTGAATTTTTTTAAATTTAAATTTTTTTTTTAATTTTCTTAAATTTTTTATTTATTTTTTTAAAATAGTTTTTAATTTTTTTAAAAAAATTTCCTTTTATTTTATTTTTTTTTAAATTAATTTTTTTTATATTTTTTTTTAATTTTTAAAAAAATTTTTAAATTTTTTCAATTTTTTTTCTTTATTTAAATTTTTTCAATTGTTAAAAAAATTTAAATTTAAAAAAAAAATTTTAATTTATTTATTATTCATTCCTTTTTCTTTTTCAAAAATATTTAAAATTAGTATATTTAAAAAAAAAGTTTAAAATTTTTTTTTTATTTATTTTTTTTAATTTTTTGACAATTTAAAACAAATTTTATTTTATTTATTTATTTTAAAAATTTTTTTTTTTTAATTTTTAAACTTTTTTTAAAATTTATTTAAATTTTGTTTCTAAATTTTTTTTATATTTTTTTTATATGTTTTCTCTTAGTTTTTTGTTATTTATTTATCCTTTATTTTCATTTTTTAATTGTTTTTAATTTTTTTTAAACTTCTTAAATTTTTTTTTTAAATTTTGTAAATTTTTTTTTAATTTTTTAAAAAATTTTTAAAAATTTGTTTTATTTTTTTTTAAATTTATTTATTATTTTTTTCTTTTTTCTTTTTTAATTTTTATATTTTTTTTAATTTTTTTTAAAATTATAATTTTTCTTTTATTTGAATTTTTTTAAATTTAATTTTTTTTTAATTTTCTTTTTTTTTATTTATTTTTTAAAATAGTTTTTAATTTTTTTAAAAAATTTCCTTTTATTTTATTTTTTTTTAAATTAATTTTTTTTATATTTTTTTTTAATTTTTAAAAAAAATTTTAAATTTTTTCAATTTTTTTTCTTTATTTAAATTATTCAATTGTTAAAAAAATTTAAATTAAAAAAAAAAAATTTTAATTTATTTATTATTCATTCCTTTTTCTTTTTTAAAAATATTTAAATTTAGTATATTTAAAAAAAAGTTTAAAATTTTTTTTTAATTATTTTTTTTAATTTTTTGACAATTTAAAACAAATTTTATTTTATTTATTTATTTTAAAAAAAAATTTTTTTAATTTTTAAATTTTTTTTAAAATTTATTTAAATTTTTTTTCTAAATTTTTTTTATATTTTTTTTATATGTTTTCTCTTAGTTTTTTGTTATTTATTTATTTTTTATTTTCATTTTTTAATTGTTTTTATTTTTTTTTAAATTTCTTAAAAAAAAATTTTAAAATTTTTTTAAATTTTTTAATTTTTTAAATTCTTTTATATTTTTTTTTAAATTTTTTAAAATTTTTTTAAATTTTTAAAAAAAATTTTTTTTAATTGTTTTTTAATTTTACTAATTTTTAAAAAAAATTATCTAATTTTTCTTTAATTCACTTGTTATTATTTTTATTGTTTTTATTTCTTAAAATTTTCATTTATTTTTTTAATTTAGTTTAAAATCCTTTTTTAAACTTATTTATTTATTTTTTTACATTTAAAATTTTATTTTATTTTTTTAATATTTAAATTTTTAAATTTCTTTTTAAATTTTTGTATTATATATTTTTTAATTTTTGTTTTATAATCTTTTTTTAATGTAAAAATGTTTTTTTAATTTTTTACTTATTATTTGCTTATTATTATTATTATTTTTTTTCAAATCTTTTTAAATTTTTTTTTTATCTTTTTTAAAAAAATTTAATTTATAAAATTTTTTTTAAATTTTTTTAAAACAAATTTTTGAATAATTTTAAAAATCTTTTAATTTTTTTTTATATTTTTATAATTTTTCTTTTTTTAATTTTTTTTAAATTTAAAAAAAATTTAATTTTTTTTATTTAGTTTTATTTAAATTATTTATTTATTTTTTTGATTTTTTTTTTATTTTTTTTATATTATTTTTTTTCAATTTTCTTAAACTTTTTTTATATTTTTTAAAAAAATTTCAAAATTTTTTCTTTTAATTTTAAAAAAAAAATTTTTAATTTTTATTTTTCCTTTTTTTGAAATTTTTTAATTTTTTTTAAAATTTATTTAATTTTTTTCTTTATTTAAATTTTTTTTTTAATTTTTTAATATTTTAATTTTTTAATTTTTTTTCTAATTTTTGTATTATATATCTTTTTAATTTTTTTATAATTTTTTTTAATTTAAATTTTTTTTTAATTTTTTACTTATTTTTTTGCTTATTATTATTTTTATTTATTGTTTTTAAAATGTTTTTAAATTTTTTAATTTTTTTTTTTAATTTTTTCTAAATTTTTAAAAAAAATTTATAATTTTTCCTGATTTTAATTTTTAAAATTAAAATTTTTTTTTTAATTTTTTAAAATACGTTTTAAATTTTTGATTTTAATTTTTTGATTAAATTTTTTACTTGTTTTTTTGCATATTATTATTACTATTATTATTTTTTAAAATTTAAAAAAAAAAATTTTAAATTTGCATTAATTTTTTTTTAATTATTTATTTATTTTTTGTTTTTTTATTATTTTTAATTTTTTAAAATTTAATTTAAATGTTTTTTAATTGTTTTTCTTTTAAAAAAAAAAATATTTATGTATTTAGTTTTTTTTAATTTTTAAATTTTTTTTTTAAATTTATAAACAATTTTTTTTTGTAATTTTTCTTAAATTGTTTTTAATTTTTTTTTTTAATTTTTTTAAATTTTTTTATAATTTTTTTAAAATTTTTTAAAAATTTGTTTTATTTTTTTTAAACTTATTTATTATTTTTTTCTTTTTTCTTTTTAAAATTTTTTAAAATTATTATATTTAAAAAAAAGTTTTTTAATTTTTTAAAAATTTATTTTTTTAATTTTTTTAATGTTACGTGCCGCGGCCTTTTTAGTGTTCGAGCGGCGCGTTTTAAATAGCCAAATTCTGATTAGGGATATCCCACAGTCGTTAGACTATCAGAATTTCCTATCGTTACGTATAGAATGGCAAGGAGGCTCGCCGCACTGGTAACAGTCAATTATTTAAATTTTAAATGTCTAAGTACCTTATCAGATGGATAAGGGGTAGATTTTGGGATCGTTGGTGCTCTAGTCCCGTACGGGTCTTTTCAATGGAATCAGATAGGTAATTGATGAGTAGAATTTAATAGTAAATAAAGTTTTAATGATTAAATAATGAATGGATGTAAAACATTTAACAGAACTGAATATGAACAAATCAATCAATAATTTACAAAGAATAGACGTTTGTGAAATCGGTATAATTCCTGACTAGGGGAATCCCACAGTCGTTTGACTGTCAGAAATTATCGTTAGGTACGAATTAATTATAACGGTGTATTTTCGTGTACAAAAAGAGATAAGATGTGCAACTCACCAGACAGTCACAATAATATAAATGTTAATCTGCTTTTAAATTTGCTTTTTGAGTTTTGGAAAACTTTCTGGATCGCTGATAAACCTTGAAGCTTGTGTAGTTCTGAGTCGCTGATAAACCTGAATCAGAAAAGAGGATGAAACGCGAACACGCACACACTTGGTTATCGTTTTGAATAGTACTGAGTTGAATTATGAAATGAAACTGAATAATAATAATTTTAACTAGTAGATACAATAAAAATTTGGATTAAATCGTTAACAGAATAAATAGTTTCGAAGTTATTAGAATATTTGTTTCGCAAAGTCGAGTCTTTCACGCGGTTACACAGTAGACCGGAGAACTCTAGCTCTAAAACACTTGCGGACCCCAATGACACGCACCTCACGATTTACCGTCACAGAGTGTCGCAGCTTCACGCTCTCGGCAGCGACCACAGTGGGTCCGTACCGAAAATGCTTACGCTGCATTTTATCGCTCGGCCGCGTTACCATGGGCCCGTCTACTTAACGAGGCGGTGTGTGTGTGCGTTTTCACGTCCATCCATCAGACTCCCGATTCAAATATATGATCAATCTTTACGGAATATTCATACTCACAGGAAAACATGACGTCTCACATACAATTTCGCACAGCTAAAGGTCCTCCCTTAATGTTCATGATTTCATATACACAATTTCTGACTAGGGGAATCCCACAGTCGGTTGACTATCAGAAATTGTGTTGGGTATTCAAATTTTAACAACAATTTTTAATTAATTACTAATTCACACATGCGACAAGATCGTGGGAAGGCGCGGTTCCCTGCACCGGATGTAGAGCATACAATTTCGTCAGTCTTCTAAGAAATGATCCAGTCTGCGCATTCCCGCTGTAGCCGTTACTGATTATGTTACAATGTTTAACGCGACGGTCAGAGGTGTGCTCAACGAGGGTTCTCCCACAATGCTGCAAAGCATTGTTGAAACGCAACCCTGCCGCTTACATAAAACGGATTCGGCACAGAAGGAGAATCACTGGGTCTTTCCGAACGCGACTCTCTGGTGAGAACGCCGCTGCATCAGCACCGCCTTATCTGTATCGCGGGACGGCAGTACGTTGAGACGACGACGTTCCAAGAAAAGGGGTTTTTGTTCTATCAAAAATATTATTAATTAATAGGCAGGAGTATGATCAACGAGGGATTTCCTATAACGCTAGGCGTTGTTGATGCATACCCTGACTTAAAAGAAAAATTTTACGTTCCGAACGTAACATTAAAATTTAAAAAAAAATTAATTTTATTTATTTATTTTAAATTTTTTTTATTTTTTTAATTTTTAATTTTTTTTTTAATTTATTTATATTTTTTTTCTTGAATTTTTTTATATTTTTTTATATGTTTTCTGTTGGCTTTTTATTTTTATTTATTTTTTATTTTCATTTTTTAATTGTTTTTAATTTTTTTTAAATTTCTTAAAAAAAATTTTAAAATTTTTTTCAAATTTTAATTTTTTAAATTTTTTTTTATAATTTTTTTTATTTTTTTTAAAAATTTGTTTTATTTTTTTTAAATTTATTTATTATTTTTTTCTTTTTTCTTTTTAAAATTTTTTAAAATTATTATATTGAAAAAAAAATGTTTTTTAAATTTTTTTTAGAATTCTTTTTAATTTTTATATTTCTTTTTTTTAATTTTTTTAAAATTTAAATTTTTCTTTTATTTTAATTTTTTTAAATTTAAAATTTTTTTTTAATTTTCTTAAATTTTTTATTTATTTTTCTTAAATTGTTTTTAATTTTTTTTAATTGTTTTTAATTTTTTTTTAATTTTTTAAATAATTTTTTTAAAAAAATTTGAATTTAAAAAATTTTTTCTCAATTTTTTTTATTTTTTTTTTAATTTTTTTTAAAAAATATTTTAATTTTTTTAAGTTTTAACTTTTTTTAAATTTTTGAAAAAAAATTTTTCTTTATTTAATTTTTTTTTCAATTGTTAAAAAAAGATTTAAATTTTATAAAAAAAAATTATTTATTTTTTTAAAATTTATTTATTATTCTATTCTTTTTCTTTTTTAAAATTTTTTAAAATTATTTTATTTAAAAAAAAAGTTTTTTAAATTTTTTTAAAATTTTTTTTTTAATTTTTTGAAAATTTAAAAAAAAATAATTTCATTTATTTATTTTAAAAAAGAAATTATTTTTTTTTTAATTTATAAATTTTTTTTAAATTTATTTAAATTTTTTTCTTAAATTTTTTATATATTTTTTTATATGTTTTCTGTTAGTTTTTTTGTTTTTTATTTATTTTTTATTTTCATTTTTTAATTGTTTTTAATTTTTTTTAAATTTCTTAAAAAAATTTTTTTAAATTTTGTACAATTTTTTAATTTTTTAAATTTTTTTTATAATTTTTTTTTAATTTTTTAAAAATTTGTTTTATTTTTTTAAAATTTATTTATTATTTTTTTCTTTTTTCTTTTTAAAATTTTTTAAAATTATTATATTGAAAAAAAAAGTTTTTTAATTTTTTTTAGAATTCTTTTTTATTTTTTTTTAAATTATAATTTTTCTTTTATTTTAATTTTTTTAAATTAAAAATTTTTTTTTTTTAATTTTCTTAAATTTTTTATTTATTTTTTTAAAATAGTTTTTAATTTTTTTATATTAATTTTTTTTTTAATTTTAAAATTTTTTTAAAAATTTTTTCAATTTTTTTCTTTATTTAAAATTTTTCAATTGTTAAAAAAATTTAAATTTAAAAAAAAAATTTTTTTAAATTTATTTATTATTCATTTCTTTTTCTTTTTAAAAATTTTTTAAAATTATTATATTTAAAAAAAAAGTTTTTAAATTTTTTAAAAATTATTTTTTTTAATTTTTTGAAAATTTAAAAAAAAATTATTTTATTTATTTATTTTAAAAAAAAAATTTTCATTTTTTTTAATTTTTTAAATTTTTTTTAATTTTTTAAATTTTTTTTTAAATTTATTTAAATTTTTTTCCTAATTTTTTTTATATTTTTTTTATGTTTTCTGTTAGTGTTTTGTTATTTATTTATTTTTTATTTTCATTTTTTAATTGTTTTTAATTTTTTTTAAACTTCTTAAAATTTTTTTTTTAAATTTTGTAAATTTTTTTTAATTTTTTAAAAAAATTTTATAATTTTTTTTTAATTATTAAAATTTTTTATAATTTTTTTTAAATTTTTCAAAAATTTGGTTTATTTTTTTTTAAATTTATTTATTATTTTTTTCTTTTTTCTTTTTAAAATTTTTTAAAATTATTATATTTAAAAAAAATGTTTATTATTAAATAACTTCAAAAAAATAAATAAACTTTTTTTAACAATTTTTTAAAAAAATTAAAAAAATTAAAAAAGAATAATAAAAAATTTTAAAAAAATTTGTGAAAAATTAAAAAAAAATAAAAAAATTTAAATTTAAAAAAAATTTTAAAAAAACTTAAAAATTTTTTTAAAAATTTAAAAAAAAAATTTTAAAAAATAAAAAACATTTTTGAAATAAAAAATAATACTTTTAAAAAATGAAAAAATAGAAAATTTTTAAAAAATTTGAAAAAAATAAAAAAAATTCTAAGATTTAAAAAAATTTAAAAAAATTAAACAATTAAAAAAATGAAAAATATAAATAATTTTAAAAAAATTTTAAATAAAAAAATTATAAAAAATTTGTCAAAAAAATTTAAAAATTGAAAAAAATTAATAAAAAAAAAATTTTTTAAAAATAAATTTTCTTTAAAAAATTTGTTAAGAAATTTAAAAAAAATTTTTAAAAATTTGAAAAAATTAAAAAATAAAGAAAATTTTTTTTACAAAAATATAAAAAAAATTTAAAAATTAAAAAAAAATTTCTAAAAAATTAAAAAAAAAATTTTAAAAATCAAAAAAAATTTTAAAAAAATTTAAAACAAATTTTAAATATTAAAAAAATAATAAATAAGAAAAATTAAAAACAATTTTTTAAAAATTTTAGAATTTTTTTAAAAAATAAAAAAAAATATAAGAAAATTAAAAAAAAATTTAAATTTAAAAAAATTAAAAAAAAAATTTTTAAAATTAAAAAAAAATTTAAAAATGAAAAAAAAATTAAAAAATATAGAAATTTTTTTAAAAAAATAAATAAAAAATTAAAAAATTAAAAAAAACTTTAAAAAAATTTAAAAATTAAAAAAAAACTATATATAAAAAAATTAAAATAAAAAAATTTAATAAAAAAATATACAAAAAATTAAAAGAAAAATAAAAAATAAAAAAATATACAAATAAAAATTTTAAAAAAATACACAAAATTTAAAAAAAAAATTTAAAGAAAATTTAAAAAATAAACAAAATTTTAAAAAAAAATTAAAAAAAATTTAAAAAACTGAACAAAATTAAAAAAATATAGAAAAAGAATTTAAAAAAAAAATTAAAAAAAATAAATAATTTTTTTAAAAATTTTGTTAAAAAATTAATACAAATTTTTAAAAAAAAAATTAAAAAAAATTTT
>NW_027487581.1:0-14393 GCF_050908995.1 Andrena cerasifolii | reverse complement strand
TCGTTTTACTCGTTTTACTCGTTTTACTCGTTTTACTCGTTTTACTCGTTTTACTCGTTTTACTCGTTTTACTCGTTTTACTCGTTTTACTCGTTTTAATCGCTTTACTCGCTTTACTCGCTTTACTCGTTTTACTCGTTTTACTCGTTTTACTCGTTTTACTCCTTTTACTCGTTTTACTCGTTTTACTCGTTTCACTCGTTTTACTCGTTTCACTCGTTTTACTCGTTTCACTCGTTTTACACGTTTCACTCGTTTTACACGTTTCACTCGTTTTACACGTTTCACTCGTTTTACACGTTTCACTCGTTTCACTCGTTTTACTCGTTTCACTCGTTTTACTCGTTTCACTCGTTTTACTCGTTTCACTCGTTTTACTCGTTTTACTCGTTTTATTCGTTTTACTCGTTTTACTCGTTTCACTCGTTTTACTCGTTTCACTCGTTTTACTCGTTTTACTCGTTATACTCGTTTCACTCGTTTCACTCGTTTCACTCGTTTCACTCGTTTCACTCGTTTCACTCGTTTCACTCGTTTCACTCGTTTTACTCGTTTCACTCGTTTCACTCGTTTTACTCGTTTTACTCATTTTACTCGTTTTACTCGTTTTACTCGTTTTACTCGTTTTACTCGTTTTACGCGTTTTACTCGTTTTACGCGTTTTACTCGTTTTACGCGTTTTACTCGTCTTACTCGTTTTACTCGTTTTACTCGTTTTACTCGTTTTAATCGCTTTACTCGCTTTACTCGCTTTACTCCTTTTACTCGTTTTACTAGTTTTGCTCGTTTTGCTCGTTTTACTCGTTTTACTCGTTTTACTCGTTTTACTCGTTTTACTCGTTTTACTCGTTTTACTCGTTTTACTCGTTTTACTCGTTTTACTCGTTTTACTCGATTTACTCGTTTTACTCGTTTTACTCGTTTTACTCGTTTTACTCGTTTTACTCGTTTTACTCGTTTTACTCGTTTTACTCGTTTTACTCGTTTTACTCGTTTTACTCGTTTTACTCGTTTTACTCGTTTTACTCGTTTTACTCGTTTTACTCGTTTTACTCGTTTTACTCGTTTTACTCGTTTTACTCGTTTTACTCGATTTTCTCGTTTTACTCGTTTTACTCGTTTTACTCGTTTTACTCGTTTTACTCGTTTTACTCGTTTTACTCGTTTTACTCGTTTTACTCGTTTTACTCGTTTTACTCGTTTTACTCGTTTTACTCGTTTTACTCGTTTTACTCGTTTTACTCGTTTTACACGTTTTACTCGTTTCACTCGTTTCACTCGTTTCACTCGTTTTACTCGTTTTACTCGTTTTACTCGTTTTACTCGTTTTACTCGTCTTACTCGTTTTACTCGTTTTACTCGTTTTACTCGTTTTACTCGTTTTACTCGTTTTACTCGTTTTACTCGTTTTACTCGTTTTACTCGTTTTACTCGTTTTACTCGTTTTACTCGTTTTACTCGTTTTACTCGTTTTACACGTTTTACTCGTTTCACTCGTTTCACTCGTTTCACTCGTTTTACTCGTTTTACTCGTTTTAATCGCTTTACTCGCTTTACTCGCTTTACTCGTTTTACTCGTTTTACTCGTTTTACTCGTTTTACTCGTTTTACTCGTTTCACTCGTTTTACTCGTTTCACTCGTTTTACTCGTTTCACTCGTTTTACACGTTTCACTCGTTTTACACGTTTCACTCGTTTTACACGTTTCACTCGTTTCACTCGTTTTACTCGTTTCACTCGTTTTACTCGTTTCACTCGTTTTACTCGTTTCACTCGTTTTACTCGTTTTACTCGTTTTACTCGTTTCACTCGTTTTACTCGTTTCACTCGTTTTACTCGTTTTACTCGTTTTACCCGTTTTACTCGATTTACTCGTTTTACTAGTTTTGCTCGTTTTACTCGTTTTACTCGTTTTACTCGTTTTACCCGTTTTACTCGTTTTAATCGCTTTACTCGTTTTACTCGTTTTACTCGCTTTACTCGCTTTACTATTTTTACTCGTTTTACTAGTTTTGCTCGTTTTACTAGTTTTGCTCGTTTTACTAGTTTTGCTCGTTTTACTAGTTTTGCTCGTTTTACTAGTTTTGCTCGTTTTACTCGTTTTACTCGTTTTACTCGTTTTACTCGTTTTACTCGTTTTACTCGTTTTACTCGTTTTACTCGTTTTACTCGTTTTACTCGTTTTACTCGTTTTACTCGTTTTACTCGTTTTACTCGTTTTACTCGTTTTACTCGTTTTACTCGTTTTACTCGTTTTACTCGTTTTACTCGTTTTACTCGTTTTACTCGTTTTACTCGTTTTACTCGTTTTACTCGTTTTACTCGTTTTACTCGTTTTACTCGTTTTACTCGTTTTACTCGTTTTACTCGTTTCACTCGTTTCACTCGTTTCACTCGTTTTACTCGTTTTATTCGTTTTACTAGTTTTACTCGTTTTACTCGTTTTACTCGTTTTACTCGTTTTACTCGTTTTACTCGTTTTACTCGTTTTACTCGTTTCACTCGTTTTACTCGTTTCACTCGTTTTACTCGTTTCACTCGTTTTACTCGTTTCACTCGTATTACTCGTTTCACTCGTATTACTCGTTTTACTCGTTTTACTCGTTTTACTCGTTTTACTCGTTTTACTCGTTTTACTCGTTTTACTCGTTTTACTCGTTTTACTCGTTTTACTCGTTTTACTCGTTTTACTAGTTTTACTAGTTTTACTCGTTTTACTCGTATTACTCGTTTTACTCGTTTTACTCGTTTCACTCGTTTTACTCGTTTCACTCGTTTTACTCGTTTTACTCGTTTTACTCGTTTTACTCGTTTTACTCGTTTTACTCGTTTTACACGTTTCACTCGTTTTACACGTTTTACTCGTTTCACTCGTTTTACTCGTTTCACTCGTTTTACTCGTTTTACTCGTTTCACTCGTTTTACTCGTTTCACTCGTTTTACTCGTTTTACTCGTTTTACTCGTTTTACTCGTTTTACTCGTATTTACTCGTTTTACTCGTTTCACTCGTTTTACTCGTTTTACTCGTTTTACTCGTTTCACTCGTTTTACTCGTTTCACTCGTTTCACTCGTTTCACTCGTTTCACTCGTTTTACTCGTTTCACTCGATTAACTCGTTTTACTCGTTTTACTCGTTTTACTCGTTTTACTCGTTTCACTCGTTTCACTCGTTTTACTCGTTTCACTCGATTAACTCGTTTTACTCGTTTTACTCGTTTTACTCGTTTTACTCGTTTTACTCGTTTGACTCGTTTTACTCGTTTTACTCGTTTTACTCGTTTTACTCGTTTTACTCGTTTTACTCGTTTTACTCGTTTTACTCGTTTTACTCGTTTTGCTCGTTTTACTCGTTTTACTCGTTTTACTCGTTTTACTCGTTTTACTCGTTTTACTCGTTTTACTCGTTTTACTCGTTTCACTCGTTTTACTCGTTTCACTCGTTTTACTCGTTTCACTCGTTTTACTCGTTTTACTCCTTTTACTCCTTTTACTCGTTTTACTCGTTTCACTCGTTTTACTCGTTTCACTCGTTTTACTCGTTTTACTCGTTTTACTCGTTTTACTCGTTTCACTCGTTTTACTCGTTTTAATCGCTTTACTCGTTTTAATCGCTTTACTCGCTTTACTCGTTTTACTCGTTTTACTCGTTTTACTCGTTTTACTCGTTTTACTCGTTTTACTCGTTTTACTCGTTTTACTCGTTTTACTCGTTTTACTCGTTTTACTCGTTTTACTCGTTTCACTCGTTTCACTCGTTTTACTCGTTTTACTCGTTTTACTCGTTATACTCGTTTCACTCGTTTCACTCGTTTCACTCGTTTCACTCGTTTCACTCGTTTTACTCGTTTTACTCGTTTTACTCGTTTTACTCGTTTTACTCGTTTTACTCGTTTTACTCGTTTTACGCGTTTTACTCGTTTTACGCGTTTTACTCGTCTTACTCGTTTTACTCGTTTTACTCGTTTTACTCGTTTTACTCGTTTTACTCGTTTTACTCGTTTTACTCGTTTTACTCGTTTTACTCGTTTTACTCGTTTTACTCGTTTTACTCGTTTTACTCGTTTTACTCGTTTTACTCGTTTTACTCGTTTTACTCGTTTTACTCGTTTTACTCGTTTTACTCGTTTTACTAGTTTTGCTCGTTTTACTAGTTTTGCTTTCGTTTTACTCGTTTTACTCGTTTTACTCGTTTTACTCGTTTTACTCGTTTTACTCGTTTTAATCGCTTTACTCGTTTTACTCGTTTTACTCGCTTTACTCGCTTTACTCTTTTTACTCGTTTTACTAGTTTTGCTCGTTTTACTAGTTTGCTCGTTTTACTAGTTTTGCTCGTTTTACTCGTTTTACTCGTTTTACTCGTTTTACTCGTTTTACTCGTTTTACTCGTTTTACTCGTTTTACTCGTTTTACTCGTTTTACTCGTTTTACTCGTTTTACTCGTTTTACTCGTTTTACTCGTTTTACTCGTTTTACTCGTTTTACTCGTTTTACTCGTTTTACTCGTTTTACTCGTTTTACTCGTTTTAATCGTTTGACTCGTTTTACTCGTTTTACTCGTTTCACTCGTTTCACTCGTTTCACTCGTTTGACTCGTTTCACTCGTTTTACTCGATTTACTCGTTTTACTCGTTTTACTCGTTTTACTCGTTTTACTCGTTTTACTCGTTTTACTCGTTTTACTCGTTTTACTCGTTTTACTCGTTTTACTCGTTTTACTCGTTTTACTCGTTTTACTCGTTTTACTCGTTTTACTCGTTTTACTCGTTTTACTCGTTTTAATCGCTTTACTCGTTTTAATCGCTTTACTCGCTTTACTCGCTTTACTCCTTTTACTCGTTTTACTCGTTTTACTCGTTTTACTCGTTTTACTCGTTTTACTCGTTTTACTCGTTTTACTCGTTTTACTCGTTTTACTCGTTTTACTCGTTTTACTCGTTTTACTCGTTTTAATCGCTTTACTCGTTTTAATCGCTTTACTCGCTTTACTCGCTTTACTCCTTTTACTCGTTTTACTCGTTTTACTCGTTTTACTCGTTTTACTCGTTTTACTCGTTTTACTCGTTTTACTCGTTTTAATCGCTTTACTCGTTTTAATCGCTTTACTCGCTTTACTCGCTTTACTCCTTTTACTCGTTTTACTCGTTTTACTCGTTTTACTCGTTTTACTCGTTTTACTCGTTTTACTCGTTTTACTCGTTTTACTCGTTTTACTCGTTTTACTCGTTTTACTCGTTTTACTCGTTTTAATCGCTTTACTCGTTTTAATCGCTTTACTCGCTTTACTCGCTTTACTCCTTTTACTCGTTTTACTCGTTTTACTCGTTTTACTCGTTTTACTCGTTTTACTCGTTTTACTCGTTTTACTCGTTTCACTCGTTTTACTCGTTTTACTCGTTTTACACGTTTTACTCGTTTTACACGTTTTACTCGTTTTACACGTTTTACTCGTTTCACTCGTTTCACTCGTTTCACTCGTTTTACTCGTTTCACTCGTTTTACTCGTTTCACTGGTTTTACTCGTTTCACTGGTTTTACTTGTTTCACTGGTTTTACTCGTTTCACTGTTTTACTCGTTTCACTCGTTTCACTCGTTTTACTCGTTTTACTCGTTTCACTCGTTTTACTCGTTTTACTCCTTTTACTCCTTTTACTCGTTTTACTCGTTTCACTCGTTTTACTCGTTTCACTCGTTTTACTCGTTTTACTCGTTTTACTCGTTTTACTCGTTTTACTCGTTTCACTCGTTTTACTCGTTTTACTCGTTTTACTCGTTTTAATCGCTTTACTCGTTTTAATCGCTTTACTCGCTTTACTCGTTTTACTCGTTTTACTCGTTTTACTCGTTTTACTCGTTTTACTCGTTTTACTCGTTTTACTCGTTTTACTCGTTTTACTCGTTTTACTCGTTTTACTCGTTTCACTCGTTTTACTCGTTTTACTCGTTTCACTCGTTTCACTCGTTTTACTCGTTTTACTCGTTTTACTCGTTTTACTCGTTTTACTCGTTTTACTCGTTTTACTCGTTTTACTCGTTTTACTCGTTTTACTCGTTTTACTCGTTTTACTCGTTTTACTCGTTTCACTCGTTTTACTCGTTTTACTCGATTTTCTCGTTTTACTCGTTTTACTCGTTTTACTCGTTTTACTCGTTTTACTCGTTTTACTCGTTTTACTCGTTTTACTCGTTTTACTCGTTTTACTCGTTTTACTCGTTTTACTCGTTTTACTCGTTTTACTCGTTTTACTCGTTTTACTCGTTTTACTCGTTTTACTCGTTTTACTCGTTTTACTCGTTTCACTCGTTTTACTCGTTTTACTCGTTTTACTCGTTTTACTCGTTATACTCGTTTCACTCGTTTCACTCGTTTTACTCGTTTCACTCGTTTTACTCGTTTTACTCGTTTTACTCCTTTTACTCCTTTTACTCGTTTTACTCGTTTCACTCGTTTTACTCGTTTCACTCGTTTTACTCGTTTTACTCGTTTTACTCGTTTTACTCGTTTTACTCGTTTCACTCGTTTTACTCGTTTTACTCGTTTTACTCGTTTTAATCGCTTTACTCGTTTTAATCGCTTTACTCGCTTTACTCGTTTTACTCGTTTTACTCGTTTTACTCGTTTTACTCGTTTTACTCGTTTTACTCGTTTTACTCGTTTTACTCGTTTTACTCGTTTTACTCGTTTCACTCGTTTCACTCGTTTTACTCGTTTCACTCGTTTCACTCGTTTTACTCGTTTTACTCGTTTTACTCGTTTTACTCGTTTTACTCGTTTTACTCGTTTTACTCGTTTTACTCGTTTTACTCGTTTTACTCGTTTTACTCGTTTTACTCGTTTTACTCGTTTCACTCGTTTTACTCGTTTTACTCGATTTTCTCGTTTTACTCGTTTTACTCGTTTTACTCGTTTTACTCGTTTTACTCGTTTTACTCGTTTTACTCGTTTTACTCGTTTTACTCGTTTTACTCGTTTTACTCGTTTTACTCGTTTTAATCGCTTTACTCGTTTTAATCGCTTTACTCGTTTTAATCGCTTTACTCGTTTTACTCGTTTTACTCGTTTTACTCGTTTCACTCGTTTTACTCGTTTCACTCGTTTTACTCGTTTTACTCGTTTTACACGTTTTACTCGTTTTACACGTTTTACTCGTTTTACACGTTTTACTCGTTTCACTCGTTTCACTCGTTTCACTCGTTTTACTCGTTTCACTCGTTTTACTCGTTTCACTGGTTTTACTCGTTTCACTGGTTTTACTCGTTTCACTGGTTTTACTCGTTTCACTGGTTTTACTCGTTTCACTGGTTTTACTCGTTTTACTCGTTTCACTCGTTTTACTCGTTTCACTCGTTTTACTCGTTTTACTCGTTTTACTCGTTTTACTCGTTTTACTCGTTTTACTCGTTTTACTCGTTTTACTCGTTTTACTCGTTTCACTCGTTTTACTCGTTTTACTCGATTTTCTCGTTTTACTCGTTTTACTCGTTTTACTCGTTTTACTCGTTTTACTCGTTTTACTCGTTTTACTCGTTTTACTCGTTTTACTCGTTTTACTCGTTTTACTCGTTTTACTCGTTTTACTCGTTTTACACGTTTTACTCGTTTCACTCGTTTTACTCGTTTTACTCGTTTTACTCGTTTTACTCGTCTTACTCGTTTTACTCGTTTTACTCGTTTTACTCGTTTTACTCGTTTTACTCGTTTCACTGCTTTTACTCGTTTCACTGGTTTTACTCGTTTCACTGGTTTTACTCGTTTTACTCGTTTTACTCGTTTTACTCGTTTCACTCGTTTTACTCGTTTCACTCGTTTTACTCGTTTCACTCGTTTTACACGTTTCACTCGTTTTACACGTTTCACTCGTTTTACACGTTTCACTCGTTTCACTCGTTTTACTCGTTTCACTCGTTTTACTCGTTTCACTCGTTTTACTCGTTTCACTCGTTTTACTCGTTTTACTCGTTTTACTCGTTTTACTCGTTTTACTCGTTTTACACGTTTTACTCGTTTTACACGTTTTACTCGTTTTACACGTTTTACTCGTTTCACTCGTTTCACTCGTTTCACTCGTTTTACTCGTTTCACTGGTTTTACTCGTTTCACTGGTTTTACTCGTTTCACTGGTTTTACTCGTTTCACTGGTTTTACTCGTTTCACTCGTTTTACTCGTTTCACTCGTTTTACTCGTTTCACTGGTTTTACTCGTTTCACTGGTTTTACTCGTTTCACTGGTTTTACTCGTTTCACTGGTTTTACTCGTTTTACTCGTTTCACTCGTTTTACTCGTTTCACTCGTTTTACTCGTTTCACTCGTTTTACTCGTTTTACTCCTTTTACTCCTTTTACTCGTTTTACTCGTTTCACTCGTTTTACTCGTTTTACTCGTTTTAATCGCTTTACTCGTTTTAATCGCTTTACTCGCTTTACTCGTTTTACTCGTTTTACTCGTTTTACTCGTTTTACTCGTTTCACTCGTTTTACTCGTTTCACTCGTTTTACTCGTTTTACTCGTTTTACTCGTTTTACTCGTTTTACTCGTTTTACTCGTTTTACTCGTTATACTCGTTTCACTCGTTTCACTCGTTTTACTCGTTTTACTCGTTTTACTCGTTTTACTCGTTTTACTCGTTTTACTCGTTTTACTCGTTTTACTCGTTTTACTCGTTTTACTCGTTTTACTCGTTTTACTCGTTTTACTCGTTTTACTCGTTTTACTCGTTTTACTCGTTTTACTCGTTTTACTCGATTTTCTCGTTTTACTCGTTTTACTCGTTTTACTCGTTTTACTCGTTTTACTCGTTTTACTCGTTTTACTCGTTTTACTCGTTTTACTCGTTTTACTCGTTTTACACGTTTTACTCGTTTTACTCGTTTTACTCGTTTTACTCGTCTTACTCGTTTTACTCGTTTTACTCGTTTTACTCGTTTTACTCGTTTTACTCGTTTTACTCGTTTTACTCGTTTTACTCGTTTTACTCGTTTTACTCGTTTTACTCGTTTTACTCGTTTTACTCGTTTTACTCGTTTTAATCGCTTTACTCGCTTTACTCGCTTTACTCGTTTTACTCGTTTTACTCGTTTTACTCGTTTTACTCGTTTTACTCGTTTTACTCGTTTCACTCGTTTTACTCGTTTCACTCGTTTTACTCGTTTCACTCGTTTTACACGTTTCACTCGTTTTACACGTTTCACTCGTTTTACACGTTTCACTCGTTTTACTCGTTTCACTCGTTTTACTCGTTTTACTCGTTTTACTCGTTTTACTCGTTTTACTCGTTTCACTCGTTTTACTCGTTTCACTCGTTTTACTCGTTTCACTCGTTTTACTCGTTTTACTCGTTTTACTCGTTTTACTCGTTTCACTCGTTTTACTCGTTTTACTCGTTTTAATCGCTTTACTCGTTTTAATCGCTTTACTCGCTTTACTCGTTTTACTCGTTTTACTCGTTTTACTCGTTTTACTCGTTTTACTCGTTTTACTCGTTTTACTCGTTTTACTCGTTTTACTCGTTTTACTCGTTTTACTCGTTTTACTCGTTTTACTCGTTTCACTCGTTTCACTCGTTTTACTCGTTTTACTCGTTTTACTCGTTATACTCGTTTCACTCGTTTCACTCGTTTCACTCGTTTCACTCGTTTCACTCGTTTTACTCGTTTTACTCGTTTTACTCGTTTTACTCGTTTTACTCGTTTTACTCGTTTTACTCGTTTTACGCGTTTTACTCGTTTTACGCGTTTTACTCGTCTTACTCGTTTTACTCGTTTTACTCGTTTTACTCGTTTTACACGTTTTACTCGTTTTACTCGTTTTACTCGTTTTACTCGTTTTACTCGTTTTACTCGTTTTACTCGTTTTACTCGTTTTACTCGTTTTACTCGTTTTACTCGTTTTACTCGTTTTACTCGTTTTACTCGTTTTACTCGTTTTACTCGTTTTACTCGTTTTACTCGTTTTACTCGTTTTACTCGTTTTACTCGTTTTACTAGTTTTGCTCGTTTTACTAGTTTTGCTCGTTTTACTCGTTTTACTCGTTTTACTCGTTTTACTCGTTTTACTCGTTTTACTCGTTTTACTCGTTTTACTCGTTTTACTCGTTTTACTCGTTTCACTCGTTTCACTCGTTTTACTCGTTTTACTCGTTTTACTCGTTATACTCGTTTCACTCGTTTCACTCGTTTCACTCGTTTCACTCGTTTCACTCGTTTCACTCGTTTCACTCGTTTTACTCGTTTTACTCGTTTTACTCGTTTTACTCGTTTTACTCGTTTTACTCGTTTTACTCGTTTTACTAGTTTTGCTCGTTTTACTAGTTTTGCTCGTTTTACTCGTTTTACTTGTTTTACTCGCTTTACTCGTTTCACTCGTTTCACTCGTTTTACTCGTTTCACTCGTTTTACTCGTTTTACTCGTTTTACTCGTTTTACTCGTTTTACTCGTTTTACTCGTTTTACTCGTTTTACTCGTTTTACTCGTTTTACTCGTTTTACTCGTTTTACTCGTTTTACTCGTTTTACTCGTTTTACTCGTTTTACTCGTTTTACTCGTTTTACTCGTTTTACTCGTTTTACTCGTTTTACTCGTTTTACTCGTTTTACTCGTTTTACTCGTTTTACTCGTTTTACTCGTTTTACTCGTTTTACTCGTTTTACTAGTTTTGCTCGTTTTACTAGTTTTGCTCGTTTTACTCGTTTTACTCGTTTTACTCGCTTTACTCGTTTCACTCGTTTTACTCGTTTTACTCGTTTTACTCGTTTTACGCGTTTTACTCGTCTTACTCGTTTTACTCGTTTTACTCGTTTTACTCGTTTTACTCGTTTTACTCGTTTTACTCGTTTTACTCGTTTTACTCGTTTTACTCGTTTTACTCGTTTTACTCGTTTTACTCGTTTTACTCGTTTTACTCGTTTTACTCGTTTTACTCGTTTTACTCGTTTTACTCGTTTTACTCGTTTTACTCGTTTTACTCGTTTTACTCGTTTTACTCGTTTTACTAGTTTTGCTCGTTTTACTAGTTTTGCTCGTTTTACTCGTTTTACTCGTTTTACTCGTTTTACTCGTTTTACTCGTTTTACTCGTTTTACTCGTTTTACTCGTTTTACTCGTTTTACTCGTTTTACTCGTTTTACTCGTTTTACTCGTTTTACTCGTTTTACTCGTTTTACTCGTTTTAATCGCTTTACTCGTTTTAATCGCTTTACTCGCTTTACTCGCTTTACTCGTTTTACTCGTTTTACTCGTTTTACTCGTTTTACTCGTTTTACTCGTTTTACTCGTTTTACTCGTTTTACTCGTTTTACTCGTTTTACTCGTTTTACTCGTTTCACTCGTTTCACTCGTTTCACTCGTTTTACTCGTTTTACTCGTTTTACTCGTTTTACTCGTTTTACTCGTTTTACTCGTTTTACTCGTTTTACTCGTTTTACTCGTTTTACTCGTTTTACTCGTTTTACTCGTTTTACTCGTTTTACTCGTTTTACTCGTTTTACTCGTTTTACTCGTTTTACTCGTTTTACTCGTTTTACTCGTTTTACTCGTTTTACTCGTTTTACTCGTTTTACTCGTTTTACTCGTTTTACTCGTTTTACTCGTTTTACTCGTTTTACTCGTTTTACTCGTTTTACTCGTTTTACTCGTTTTACTCGTTTTACTCGTTTTACTAGTTTTGCTCGTTTTACTAGTTTTGCTCGTTTTACTCGTTTTACTCGTTTTACTCGCTTTACTCGTTTCACTCGTTTTACTCGTTTTACTCGTTTTACTCGTTTTACGCGTTTTACTCGTCTTACTCGTTTTACTCGTTTTACTCGTTTTACTCGTTTTACTCGTTTTACTCGTTTTACTCGTTTTACTCGTTTTACTCGTTTTACTCGTTTTACTCGTTTTACTCGTTTTACTCGTTTTACTCGTTTTACTCGTTTTACTCGTTTTACTCGTTTTACTCGTTTTACTCGTTTTACTCGTTTTACTCGTTTTACTCGTTTTACTCGTTTTACTAGTTTTGCTCGTTTTACTAGTTTTGCTCGTTTTACTCGTTTTACTCGTTTTACTCGTTTTACTCGTTTTACTCGTTTTACTCGTTTTACTCGTTTTACTCGTTTTACTCGTTTTACTCGTTTTACTCGTTTTACTCGTTTTACTCGTTTTACTCGTTTTACTCGTTTTACTCGTTTTAATCGCTTTACTCGTTTTAATCGCTTTACTCGCTTTACTCGCTTTACTCCTTTTACTCGTTTTACTCGTTTTACTCGTTTTACTCGTTTTACTCGTTTTACTCGTTTTACTCGTTTTACTCGTTTTACTCGTTTTACTCGTTTTACTCGTTTTACTCGTTTTACTCGTTTTACTCGTTTTACTCGTTTTACTCGTTTTACTCGTTTTACTCGTTTTAATCGCTTTACTCGTTTTAATCGCTTTACTCGCTTTACTCGCTTTACTCCTTTTACTCGTTTTACTCGTTTTACTCGTTTTACTCGTTTTACTCGTTTTACTCGTTTTACTCGTTTTACTCGTTTTACTCGTTTTACTCGTTTTACTCGTTTTACTCGTTTTACTCGTTTTACTCGTTTCACTCGTTTTACTCGTTTTACTCGTTTTACACGTTTTACTCGTTTTACACGTTTTACTCGTTTTACACGTTTTACTCGTTTCACTCGTTTCACTCGTTTCACTCGTTTTACTCGTTTCACTCGTTTTACTCGTTTCACTGGTTTTACTCGTTTCACTGGTTTTACTCGTTTCACTGGTTTTACTCGTTTCACTGGTTTTACTCGTTTTACTCGTTTCACTCGTTTTACTCTTTTCACTCGTTTTACTCGTTTCACTCGTTTTACTCGTTTCACTCGTTTTACTTGTTTTACTCCTTTTACTCCTTTTACTCGTTTTACTCGTTTCACTCGTTTTACTCGTTTCACTCGTTTTACTCGTTTTACTCGTTTTACTCGTTTTACTCGTTTTACTCGTTTCACTCGTTTTACTCGTTTTACTCGTTTTACTCGTTTTAATCGCTTTACTCGTTTTAATCGCTTTACTCGCTTTACTCGTTTTACTCGTTTTACTCGTTTTACTCGTTTTACTCGTTTTACTCGTTTTACTCGTTTTACTCGTTTTACTCGTTTTACTCGTTTTACTCGTTTTACTCGTTTCACTCGTTTTACTCGTTTTACTCGTTTTACTCGTTATACTCGTTTCACTCGTTTCACTCGTTTTACTCGTTTTACTCGTTTTACTCGTTTTACTCGTTTTACTCGTTTTACTCGTTTTACTCGTTTTACTCGTTTTACTCGTTTTACTCGTTTTACTCGTTTTACTCGTTTTACTCGTTTTACTCGTTTTACTCGTTTTACTCGTTTTACTCGTTTTACTCGTTTTACTCGTTTTACTCGTTTTACTCGTTTTACTCGTTTTACTCGTTTTACTCGTTTTACTCGTTTTACTCGTTTTAATCGTTTTACTCGTTTTACTCGTTTTACTCGTTTCACTCGTTTCACTCGTTTCACTCGTTTGACTCGTTTCACTCGTTTTACTCGATTTACTCGTTTTACTCGTTTTACTCGTTTTACTCGTTTTACTCGTTTTACTCGTTTTACTCGTTTTACTCGTTTTACTCGTTTTACTCGTTTTACTCGTTTTACTCGTTTTACTCGTTTTACTCGTTTTACTCGTTTTACTCGTTTTACTCGTTTTACTCGTTTTACTCGTTTTACTCGTTTCACTCGTTTTACTCGTTTTACTCGATTTTCTCGTTTTACTCGTTTTACTCGTTTTACTCGTTTTACTCGTTTTACTCGTTTTACTCGTTTTACTCGTTTTACTCGTTTTACTCGTTTTACTCGTTTTACTCGTTTTACTCGTTTTACTCGTTTCACTCGTTTTACTCGTTTCACTCGTTTTACTCGTTTCACTCGTTTTACTCGTTTTACTCCTTTTACTCCTTTTACTCGTTTTACTCGTTTCACTCGTTTTACTCGTTTCACTCGTTTTACTCGTTTTACTCGTTTTACTCGTTTTACTCGTTTTACTCGTTTCACTCGTTTTACTCGTTTTACTCGTTTTACTCGTTATACTCGTTTCACTCGTTTCACTCGTTTTACTCGTTTTACTCGTTTTACTCGTTTTACTCGTTTTACTCGTTTTACTCGTTTTACTCGTTTTACTCGTTTTACTCGTTTTACTCGTTTTACTCGTTTTACTCGTTTCACTCGTTTTACTCGTTTTACTCGATTTTCTCGTTTTACTCGTTTTACTCGTTTTACTCGTTTTACTCGTTTTACTCGTTTTACTCGTTTTACTCGTTTTACTCGTTTTACTCGTTTTACTCGTTTTACTCGTTTTACTCGTTTTACTCGTTTTACTCGTTTTACTCGTTTTACTCGTTTTAATCGCTTTACTCGTTTTAAT